>NC_016088.4:14629746-14630884 GCF_000004515.6 Glycine max | reverse complement strand
CTCCAAATATGGAAAGAAACCAATCGAGACGCTCAAAATTTAACATGGAAGACTCGAGTGAATTCCGACGGGCTAAAGTTTTGACTCGCATGTCCGATGGAGGCCCGTAATATATCATGGCGATTAAAAGTTGAAATGGAATTCCCATGCATATTCGGACGGCCATAACGTTTGACTCGGATGCCCAATCTAAGCTCATAATTTGTTGAGACGCTCTTAGGAAAAATGAAGCCCATCGCAAATACAAACGACCATAACTTTTCCACCGGATCTTCGAATAAGCCAAGTAACCGATCGCGACGCTCAAAATTTATCATGGAAGACTCGGGTGAATTCCAATGGGCAAAACTTTTGACTCGGATGTCCGATTGAGGCCCGTAATATATCATCGCCATCGAAAGTAGAAATGGACTGACCACGCAAATTCGGACAGCCATAACGTTTGACTCAGATTCCCGATTGAAGCTCATAATATATCGAGACGCTCTTAGGAAAAAAATGAAGCCCATCGCAAATACAACCGACCATAACTTTTCCACCGGATCTCCGAATAAGCCAAGTAACCGATCGCGACGCTGAAAATTTATCATGGAAGACTCGGGGTGAATTCCGACGGGCAAAACTTTTTGACTCGGATGTCCGATTGAGGCCCGTAATATATCATCGCCATCGAAAGTAGAAATGGACTGACCACGCAAATTCGGGACAGCCATAACGTTTGACTCGGATTCCCGATTGAAGCTCATAATATATCGAGACGCTCTTAGGGAAAAAAAATGAAGCCCATCGCAAATACAAACGACCATAACTTTTTCCACCGGATCTCCGGAATAAGCCAAGTAACCTATCGCGACGCTCAAATCTCATCATGGAAGACTCGGGTGAATTCCGACGGGCAAAACTTTTGACTTGGATGTCCGATTGAGGCCCGTAATATATCATCGCCCTCGAAAGAAGAAATGGAATGACCACGCAATTCGGACAGCCATAACGTTTGACTCGTATTCCCGATTGAAGCTCATAATAGATCGAGATGCTCTTAGGATAAAAATGAAGCCCATCGCAAATACATACGGCCATAACTTTTCCTCCGGATCTCTGAATAATGAAAGTAACCAATCGAGACGCTCAAAATTTA
>NC_016088.4:14622578-14629646 GCF_000004515.6 Glycine max | reverse complement strand
GGCTAAAGTTTTGACTCGCATGTCCGATGGAGGCCCGTAATATATCATGGCGATTAAAAGTTGAAATGGAATTCCCATGCATATTCGGACGGCCATAACGTTTGACTCGGATGCCCAATCTAAGCTCATAATTTGTTGAGACGCTCTTAGGAATAAAATGAAGCCCATCGCAAATACAAACGCCCATAACGTTTCCACCGGATCTCCGAATAAGGCAAGTAACCTATCGCGACGCTCAAATTTTATCATGGAAGACTCGGGTGAATTCCGACGGGCAAAACTTTTGACTTGGATGTCCGATTGAGGCCCATAATATATCATCGCCCTCGAAAGTAGAAATGGAATGCCCATGCATATTCGGACGGCCATAACGTTTGACTCGGATGCCCGATCTAAGCTCATAATTTGTTGAGACGCTCTTAGGATAAAAATGAAGCCCATCGCAAATACAAACGACCATAAATTTTCCACCGGATCTCCGAATAAGCCTAGTAACCTATCGCGACGCTCAAATCTTATCATGGAAGACTCGGGTGAATTCCGACGGGCAAAACTTTTGACTCGGATGTCCGATTGAGGCCCGTAATATATCATCGCCATCGAAAGTAGAAATGGACTGACCACGCAAATTCGGACAGCCATAATGTTTGACTCGGATTCCTGATTGAAGCTCATAATATATCGAGACGCTCTTAGGAAAAAAATGAAGCCCATCGCAAATACAAACGACCATAACATTTCCTCCGGATCTCCGAATAAGGAAAGTAACCAATCGAGACGTTCAAAATTTAACATGGAAGACTCGAGTGAATTCCGACGGGCTAAAGTTTTGACTCGCATGTCCGATGGAGGCCCGTAATATATCATGGCGATTAATAGTTGAAATGGAATGCCCACGAAAATTTGACGACCATAACGTTTTACTCGGATGCCCAATCTAAGCTCATAATTTGTTGAGACGCTCTTAGGAAAAATGAAGCCCATCGCAAATACAAACGACCATAACTTTTCCACCGGATCTTCGAATAAGCCAAGTAACCGATCGCGACGCTCAAAATTTATCATGGAAGACTCGGGTGAATTCCAATGGGCAAAACTTTTGACTCGGATGTCCGATTGAGGCCCGTAATATATCATCGCCATCGAAAGTAGAAATGGACTGACCACGCAAATTCGGACAGCCATAACGTTTGACTCAGATTCCCGATTGAAGCTCATAATATATCGAGACGCTCTTAGGAAAAAATGAAGCCCATCGCAAATACAAACGACCATAACTTTTCCACCGGATCTCCGAATAAGCCAAGTAACCTATCGCGACGCTCAAATCTAATCATGGAAGACTCGGGTGAATTCCGACGGGCAAAACTTTTGACTTGGATGTCCGATTGAGGCCCGTAATATATCATCGCCCTCGAAAGAAGAAATGGAATGACCACGCAAATTCGGACAGCCATAATGTTTGACTCGGATTCCCGATTGAAGCTCATAATAGATCGAGATGCACTTAGGATAAAAATGAAGCCCATCGCAAATACATACGGCCATAACATTTCCTCCGGATCTCCGAATAAGGAAAGTAACCAATCGAGACGCTCAAAATTTAACATGGAAGACTCGAGTGAATTCCGACGGGCTAATGTTTTGACTCGCATGTCCGATGGAGGGCCGTAATATATCATGGCGATTAAGAGTTGAAATGGAATTCCCATGCATATTCGGACGGCCATAACGTTTGACTCGGATGCCCGATCTAAGCTCATAATTTGTTGAGACACTCTTAGGAATACAATAAAGCCCATCGCAAATACAAACGACCATAACTTTTCCACCGGATCTCCGAATAAGCCAAGTAACCTATCGCGACGCTCAAATCTTATCATGGAAGACCCGGGTGAATTCCGACGGGCAAAACTTTTGACTTGGATGTCCGATTGAGGCCCGTAATATATCATCGCCCTCGAAAGAAGAAATGGAATGACCATGCAAATTCGGACAGCCATAATGTTTGACTCGGATTCCCGATTGAAGCTCATAATAGATCAAGATGCACTTAGGATAAAAATGAAGCCCATCGCAAATACATACGGCCATAACATTTCCTCCGGATCTCCGAATAAGGAAAGAAACCAATCGAGACGCTCAAAATTTAACATGGAAGACTCGAGTGAATTCCGACGGGCTAAAGTTTTGACTCGCATGTCCAATGGATGCCCGTAATATATCATGGCGATTAAAAGTTGAAATGGAATTCCCATGCATATTCGGACGGCCATAACATTTGACTCGGATGCCCGATCTAAGCTCATAATTTGTTGAGACGCTCTTAGGAAAAAAATGAAGCCCATCACAAATACAAACGACCATAACTTTTCCACCGGATCTTCGAATAAGCCAAGTAACCGATCGCGACGCTCAAAATTTATCATGGAAGACTCGGGTGAATTCCAATGGGCAAAACTTTTGACTCGGATGTCCGATTGAGGCCCGTAATATATCATCGCCATTGAAAGTAGAAATTGACTGACCACGCAAATTCGGACAACCATAACGTTTGACTCGGAATCCCGATTGAAACTCATAATATATCGAGACGCTCTTAGGAAAAAAATGAAGCCCATTGCAAATAAAAACGACCATAACTTTTCCACCGGATCTCCGAATAAGCCAAGTAACCTATTGCGATGCTCAAATCTTATCATGGAAGACTCGGGTGAATTCCGACGGGCAAAATATTTGACTCGGATGTCCGATTGAGGCCCGTAATATATCATGGCCATCGAAAGTAGAAATGGCTGACCACGCAAATTCGGACAGCCATAACGTTTGACTCGGATTCCTGATTGAAGCTCATAATATATCGAGACGCTCTTAGGAAAAAAATGAAGCCCATCGCAAATACAAACGACCATAACTTTTCCACCGGATCTCCGAATAAGCCAAGTAACCTATCGCGACGCTCAAATCTTATCATGGAAGACTCGGGTGAATTCCGACGGGCAAAACTTTTGACTTGGATGTCCGATTGAGGCCCGTAATATATCATCGCCCGCCAAAGAAGAAATGGAATGACCATGCAAATTCGGACAGCCATAATGTTTGACTCGGATTCCCGATTGAAGCTCATAATAGATCGAGATGCTCTTAGGATAAAAATGAAGCCCATCGCAAATACATACGGCCATAACTTTTCCTCCGTATCTCTTAATAATGAAAGTAACAAATCGAGACGCTCAAAATTTAACATGGAAGACTCAGGTGAATTCCGACGGGCTAAAGTTTTGACTCGCATGTCCGATGCAGGCCCGTAATATATCATGGCGATTAAAAGTTGAAATGGAATTCCCATGCATATTCGGACGGCCATAACGTTTGACTCGGATTCCCGATCTAAGCTCATAATTTGTTGAGACGCTCTTAGGAAAAAAATGAAGCCCATCGCAAATACAAACGACCATAACTTTTCCACCAGATCTCCGAATAAGCCAAGTAACCGATCGCGACGCTCAAAATTTATCATGGAAGACTCGGGTGAATTCCGATGGGCAAAACTTTTGACTCGGATGTCCGATTGAGGCCCGTAATATATCATCGCTGTAACATCCTGGAAATTTCTACCCGGAATTTTTGGAAACGATGTATTTTGAATGATTATATATATAAGTATTATTCAGTGTATATGCATATATGTTCTTGGTTAGAGTAGGAATAGCGGGGGCAAGATACGCGGGTTAGACTAATTAAGGAAGATAAGTCCATAACTGGGAGGTTATGAGTTGATTCCTAATTAATTAGTTAAAAATCATCGTTTTGCGTGTAACTTAGAATTTAACGAAACCAATCTCTGAACCACGCTCGGGGTTTTATTCTGAGCGTTTTGATATATATATTGCTTGCTTTCGAAAACTGGCCCCGACGAACGCAGAGAAACGCGAGAAACTGGAATCAGAGAAACGACACACAAACCGAGGCAGGATTTTAGCGTTTCAAAGGTCAGATTTTTCTCACTTTTGTGACTGAGTGTGGGTCACAGTCAAAAAGAGAAAGTGGGCCCTTTTTGCTCCAATCAAATAGGGACATGTGGCAGAGCTTGAATAAAATAATAAGAAAAGAGGAAAAAGCCTTTAAAAACCAAAAAGCAACTCTCTCTCTCTCTTCACTCAGCAGAAAATTGCAGAAGCCTTCTCTCTCCCTCTCCCTCACGTTGCCTTTCTTTCTCCCTCATTCTCCATTGAAGCTCCACACAAAGCTCCAACTTTTGGTGCTCATTTCTTCTCCAAATCACGAAAGGAGGGCATTTTCGGGGTCGTGAAGTGCGTGGCTACGAGTGGGACTTCGAAATTTCAGGTTTGGGTGGACTTCTTTCTCCTTTGATTTTCGTGGGTATGGGGTTTTGGGAGATATGATGGGTAGTCTTGCTAGGTTTCTGCTGTATGATGATTATTTGTGAAGGCATTTGCTGAAAACTTGTTGAAATTGCCATGTTTGGATGAGTTAAACATACCCATTCTGTTTTAGGGTTTTCGTGATGATGTTTGTGATGTTTATATGCTGAAATTGCTGATGGAAATCTGTTAGAGACGAAGGGTAGAACTAACTTAGGGTTAGAAAGTGAGAATGTGGTGTTATGAGTGGAAAAAGAGTGAGGCTTTGAGAGTGGGAAGGCTAAGTCTGAATTCTGTGGTAAATGGAGGTTAAAGTGAGTTAATACTAGCTTGAAATGTCATTTAGGACTTATGAGAAAGCTTGGACTGTGCTAGAGAGAAAAATAAATGACCAAAGTGAACAAAGAGCCTTTTCTAGGGCAAATTTGGGTGTTGAAGAGTCAAATTTTGATTCGGTGAGATTTTAGGTGTGAATCCAGTTTGAACAAGTCTAAATGGATGTTATGGACTGGTGTGAGGTGAGAGTTTGCTTCAAATTTACCTCATTCTAAATTTCACTTTTCAAACCTTGAAAATCCATTAAATTGAGGGGTTTTGGACACCTAGATTTTGTGTTGCTGGGGTTTGAAGCTTAGCTTTGGTTTAGACATGTTTGATACATGATTTGGGACTTGTAGGAATTGATTTGAGCAAGATTGGATGAGGGGAAGTGTGATTTTCGAAATCTGCACTTATGCAGAATTTTGCTGTCAAATAGGTGCAGCAGGATTTTAGCTTGGTGCAGAAAATGCTTGTGTGTGGTTGGCTGTGGAAAGAGTAGTACAGAATGAGTTCTGGATGTTTGCTAGTAGATCCCAACGGTCACAATGTAGGCTTATGTACTAGAGACTTCCAGTAAAATTTTCGAGTCGATCCAACGGTTAACGAATTGGATCGAAGGAATTGTTACTGGGGTCTTTAAGCGAGAAAAAGCTGTGATTTTGGTTGGTGTTTGAGCAGAGTTTTCTGCCTTTGCTCTGTTTTGCTTGGCTGTGATAGCTTGTGCTGTTTGAATGTTGTTCTGCTTGGATGTTGTGGAAGCTTGAGAGGATTGATGGGGACCCGGTGTTGAGAGAAACGAGGATATGGGCTACGTGGGAGTACGTGAGCTCAGTTGGAGGTGGGCAACAGGGGATGGTGGGTTTATGCGCGCATTGTGGATGTGGAAAACTTGTTGTGCACCATCGCCCGACCGCCACCTAGTACCACATGTGATGGGTACCCCATAATCCTACAAGCTTGAGATGAGGAAGTGTTGAAGGGTGAAACTTCCTGCTTTTATTGTTGACCACAGAGTGGTACCTGGAGATATGTCGCGGGGGTCAGGAGACCTTGGAGACGTTAGGTGGGGTGCTATTGCCCAAAACCAAGCTTGACCAATCCCGACCCAACCCGGGCATAGTCGGTCAGTGAGAACCTGTGATGTACCTAAGCAGGCGAGCTCCTGGCAGTCAACAGATAAAAGGAACAAAGACCACAAAGCAAGGAGGCTTGTGGTGGCTGGCCAGCTGTGGATTTTGTGTGATATGTGGAGTATGGCCTCTGGTAATCGATTACCAAGGGTGGGTAATCGATTACAAGGCTTAAAAATGAAGACAGGAGGCTAAGATGGTCTCTGGTAATCGATTACCAAGGGGTGTAATCGATTACCAGGCTAGAAAACGAAGTCAGGAAGCTTAGGGAGCCTCTGGTAATCGATTACCAGCCTGTGTAATCGATTACACAGAGGGATGGGTCACTGGTAATCGATTACCAGGTATGTGTAATCGATTACACAGTGCATTTTCATGTCCTGAGGCTGTGTAATTCAAGTTTAGCCTCTGGTAATCGATTACCAAGGATGTGTAATCGATTACCAGAGATGGAAAGCCTTAAAATACCCCTTTTACTTGCATGTAGTGGTTATGAGACAAATCGTGTGCAGCACAGTTAGATTCTTGTGAAAGAGTCTACCCCTTTCTCTTCTTTCTTGTAGATCGGGATGGCGGCGCAGCTAATCCGTGATCGAGTAGAGATGGAGTGCCTAGAGGGAGCTTGGGAGACCCTCGAAGGCAACACGAGGTGCCGATTTCGGGGCACCATTCGATTCATGGCTACTTCTTTGGTGCATCCAGATGAACCTGCACGGACGCTTCAGCGCACGGTGGAGTGGACAGCTCCTTGGATTAGTTTTGTGTATTTTTGAGGGTGGATGTATCTAGAACTGACTGTTAGGTTTACTCTTTTGTTTTTCTATGGGTAGACCTGATGTATAGGAATTTGATGATTGTACACTTGTGGCTGAAGCCACCACTATGGACACCTTTGCTCTGGATGACACTATGTATTTTGTAAAACTCCCATATTTTGGACAGCTTTAAATGATGAATGCATTTATGATCGATCTTGTTATTTGAAAAGAAAGCATTAGCAAATTTATTTGTAAAAGAGTTTATCGACCGTATTTTATTCTTTTATTTTCATGTGACGACCTAAAGTAATGGCTGGTACATTCTTCCTTTTGAAACAACAAAATAGTTTAGAGATTATGAGCGGTAAGAAAGAAATGACTCCGAATAGAGTTGTGAACTGGCCATTCAGGACTCTGTAGTGAGGATTTTCCTTCTAAACCTAGTTATGGTGAAAGAAGAAAGAAGTGAAAAAG
>NC_016088.4:14621695-14622438 GCF_000004515.6 Glycine max | reverse complement strand
TGACTCGGATTCCCGATTGAAGCTCATAATATACTGAGACGCTATTAGGAAAAAAATGAATCCCATCGCAAATACAATCGACCATAACTTTTCCACCGGATCTCCGAATAAGCCAAGTAACCTATCGCGACGCTCAAATCTTATCATGGAAGACACGGGTGAATTCTGACGGGCAAAACTTTTGACTTGGATGTCCGATTGAGGCCCGTAATATATCATCGCCCTCGAAAGAAGAAATGGAATGACCATGCAAATTCGGACAGCCATAATGTTTGACTCGGATTCCCGATTGAAGCTCATAATAGATCGAGATGCACTTAGGATAAAAATGAAGCCCATCGCAAATACATACGGCCATAACATTTCCTCCGGATCTCCGAATAAGGAAATTAACCAATCGAGACGGTCAAAATTTAACATGGAAGACTCGAGTGAATTCCGACGGGCTAAAGTTTTGACTCGCATGTCCGATGGAGGCCCGTAATATATCATGGCGATTAAAAGTTGAAATGGAATTCCCATGCATATTCGGACGGCCATAACCTTTGACTCGGATGCCCGATCTAAGCTCATAATTTGTTGAGACGCTCTTAGGAAAAAAATGAAGCCCATCGCAAATACAAACGACCATAACTTTTCCACCGGATCTCCGAATAAGCCAAGTAACCGATCGCGACGCTCAAAATTTATCATGGAAGGCTCGGGTGAATTCCGACGGGCAAAACTTTTGACTCGGATGTCCG
>NC_016088.4:14612717-14621595 GCF_000004515.6 Glycine max | reverse complement strand
AGGCCCGTAATATATCATCGCCATCGAAAGTAGAAATGGACTGACCACGCAAATTCGGACAGCCATAACGTTTGACTCGGATTCCCGATTGAAGCTCATAATATATCGAGACGCTCTTAGGAAAAAAAATAAGCCCATCGCAAATACAAACGACCATAACTTTTCCACCGGATCTCCGAATAAGCCAAGTAACCGATCGCGACGCTAAAAATTTATCATGGAAGACTCGGGTGAATTCCGACGGGCTAAAGTTTTGACTCGGATGTTCGATTGAGGCCCGTAATATATCATGGCGATTAAAAGATGGAATGGAATGCCCATGCATATTCGGACGGCCATAACGTTTGACTCGGATGCCCGATCTAAGCTCATAATTTGTTGAGACGCTCTTAGGAAAAAAATGAAGCCCATCGCAAATACAAAGGACCATAACTTTTCCACCGGATCTCCGAATAAGCCAAGTAACCTATCGCGACGCTCAAATCTTATCATGGAAGACTCGGGTGAATTCCAGCGGGCAAAACTTTTGACTTGGATGTCCGATTGAGGCCCGTAATATATCATCGCCCTCGAAAGAAGAAATGGAATGACCATGCAAATTCGGACAGCCATAATGTTTGACTCGGATTCCCGATTGAAGCTCATAATAGATCGAGATGCTCTTAGGATAAAAATGAAGCCCATCGCAAATACATACGGCCATAACTTTTCCTCTGGATCTCTGAATAATGAAAGTAACCAATCCAGACCCTCAAAATTTAACATGGAAGACTCAGGTGAATTCCGACGGGCTAAAGTTTTGACTCGCATGTCCGATGCAGGCCCGTAATATATCATCGCCATCGAAAGTAGAAATGGACTGACCACGCAAATTCGGACAGCCATAACGTTTGACTCGGATTCCCGATTGAAGCTCATAATATATCGAGACGCTCTTAGGAAAAAAATGAAGTCCATCGCAAATACAAAGGGCCATAACTTTTCCTCCGGATCTCCGAATAAGCCAAGAAACCTATCGCGACGCTAAAAATTTATCATGGAAGACTCGGGTGAATTCCGAAGGGTAAAACTTTTGACTCGGACGTCCGATTGAGGCCAATAATATATCATCGCCCTCGAAAGTAGAAATGGGCTGACCAGGCAAATTCGGACAGCCATAACGTTTGACTCGGATTCGTGATTGATGCTCATAATATATCGAGATGCTCTTAGGAAAAAAATGAAGCCCATCGCAAATACAAACGACCATAACTTTTCCACCGGATCTTCGAATAACGCAAGTAACCTATCGCGACGCTCAAAATTTAACATGGAAAACTCGGGTGAATTACGACGGGCTAAAGTTTTGACTCGCATGTCCGATTGAGCCCCGTAATATATCATGGCGATTAAAAGTTGAAATGGAATGCCTATGCATATTCGGACGGCCATAACGTTTGACTCGGATGCCTGATCTAAGCTTATAATTTTTTGAGACGCACTTAGGATAAAAATGAAGCCCATCGCAAATACAAACGACCATAACTTTTACACCGGATCTCCGAATAAGGCAAGTAACCTATCGCGACGCTCAAAATTTATCATGGAAGAATCGGGTGAATTCCGACGGGCAAAACATTTGACTAGGATGTCGGATTGAGCCCATAATATATCATCGCCCTCGAAAGTAGAAATGGACTGACCACGCAAATTCGAACAGCCATAACATTTGTCTCAGATTCGCGATTGAACCTCATATTATATCGAGACGCTCTTAGGAAAAAAATGAAGCCCATTGCCAATACAAACAACCATAACTTTTCCACCGGATCTTTAAATAACGCAAGTAACCTATCGCGACTCTCCAAATTTATCATTTAAAACTCGGGTGAAATTATCGCGACTCTCCAAATTCTGACCGGAAATAGTTTTGACTCGGATATCCGATTGAGGCTCATAATATATTATGGCGATTAAAAGTTGAAATGGAATGCCCATGCTTATTTGGACGGCCATAACGTTTGACTCAGATGCCCGATCTAAGCTCATAATTTGTTTTGACGCTCTTAGGAAATAAATGAAGCCCATCGCAAATACAAACGACCATAACTTTTCCACCGGATCTCCGAATAAGTCATGTAACCTATCGCGACGCTCAAAATATATCATGGAAGACTCGGGTGTATTCTGACGGGCTAAAGTTTTGACTCGGATATCTGATTGAGGCCCGTAATATATCATGGCGATTAGAAGTTGAAATGGACTGACCACGCAAATTCGGTCGGCCATAACGTTTGACTCGGATTCCCGATTGAAGCTCAGAATTTGTTGAGACGCTCTTAGGAAAAAAATGATGCCCATCGCAAATACAAATGACCATAACTTTTCCATCGGATCTCCGAATAAGCCAAGTAACCTATCGCGACGCTCAAAATTTATCATGGAAGACTCGGCTGTATTCTGACGGGCTAAAGTTTTGACTCGGATGTCCGATTGAGGCCCGTAATATATCATGGAGATTAGAAGTTTAAATGGACTGACCACGCAAATTCGGACGGCCATAACGTTTGACTCGGATTCCTGATTGAAGCTGATAATTTGTTGAGACGCTCTAAGGAAAAAGATGAAGCCCATCGCAAACACAAATGACCATAACTTTTCCATCGGATCTCCGAATAAGCCAAGTAACCTATCGCGACGCTCAAAATTTATCATGGAAGACTCGGGTGAATTCCGACGGGCTAATGTTTTGACTTGGATGTCCGATTGAGGCCCGTAATATATCATGGCGATTAAAAGATGGAATGGAATGCCCATGCATATTAGGACGGCCATAACGTTTGACTCGGATGCCCGATCTAAGCTCATAATTTGTTAAGACGCTCTTAGGAAAAAAATGAAGCCCATCGCAAATACAAACTACCATAACTTTTCCACCGGATCTCCGAATTAGCCAAATAACCTATCGCGACGCTCAAAATTTATCATGTAAGACTCGGGTGAATTCCGACGGGCAAAACTTTTGACTCGGATGTCCGATTGAGGCCCATAATATATCATCGCCCTCGAAAGTAGAAATGGACTGAGCACGCAAATTCGGACAGCCATAACATTTGACTCGGATTCCCGACTGAAGCTCATAATAGATCGAGATGCTCTTAGGATAAAAATGAAGCCCATCGCAAATACAAACGGGCATAACTTTTTATCCGGATCTCCGAATAAGGAAAGTAACCTATCGCGACGCTGAAAATTTAACATGGAAGACTCGGGTGAATTCCGACGGGCTAAAGTTTTGACTCGGATGTCCGATTGAGGCCCGTAATATATCGTGGCGATTAAAAGTTCAAATGGAATGCCCATGCATATTCGGACGGCCATAACGTTTGACTCGCATGCCCTATCTAAGCTCATAATTTGTTGAGACACTCTTAGGAAAAAAATGAAGCCCATCGCAAATTCAAACGACCATAACTTTTCCACCGGATCTCCGAAAAAGCCAAGTAACCTATCGAGACGCTCAAAATTTATCATGGAAGACTCGGGTGAATTCCGACGGGCAAAAATTTTGACAAACATGTCCGATTGAGGCCCGTAATATATCATCGCCGTCGAAAGTAGAAATGGACTGACAACGCAAATTTCGAACAGCCATAACGTTTGACTCGGATTCCCGATTGAAGCTTCATAATATATCGAGATCGCTCTTGCGGATAAAAATGAAGCCCATGGCATATACAAACGCCTAAACTTTTCTCCTGATCTCCGAATAAGGAAAGTAACCTACGCAAAGCTCAAAATTTTACATGGAAAATTCGGGTGAATTTCGACTGGAGAAAGTTTTGACTCGAATATCCGATTGAGGCCCGTAATATATCGTGGTGATTAAAAGGTTAAATGGAATGCCCATGCATATTCGGACGGCCATAACGTTTGACTCGCATGCCCTATCAAAGCTCATAATTTGTTGAGACGCTCTTAGGAAAAAAATGAAGCCCATCGCAAATTCAAACGACCATAACTTTTCCACCGGATCTCCGAAAAAGCCAAGTAACCTATCGAGACGCTCAAAATTTATCATGGAAGACTCGGGTGAATTCCGACGGGCAAAACTTTTGATTCGGATGTCCGATTGAGGCCCGTAATATATCATCGCCGTCGAAAGTAGAAATGGACTGACAACGCAAATTCGGACAGCCATAACGTTTGACTCGGATTCCCGATTGAAGCTCATAATATATCGAGATGCTCTTAGGAAAAAAATGATGCCCATCGCAAATACAAATGACCATAACTTTTCCATCGGATCTCCGAATAAGCCAAGTAACCTATCGCGACGCTCAAAATTTATCATGGAAGACTCAGGTGAATTCCGATGGCTAAAGTTTTGACTCGAATATCCGATTGAGGCCCATAATATATCATGGCGATTAAAAGATGGAATGGAATGCCCATGCATATTAGGACGACCATAACGTTTGACTCGGATACACGATCTAAGCTCATAATTTGTTGAGACGCTCTTAGGAAAAAAATGAAGCCCATCACAAATACAAACGACCATAACTTTTCCACCGGATCTCCGAATTAGCCAAGTAACATATCGCGACGCTCAAAATTTATCATGTTAGACTCAGGTGAATTCCGACGGGCAAAACTTTTGACTTGGACTGAGCACGCAAATTAGGACAGCCATAACGTTTGACTCGGATTCCCGACTGAAGCTCATAAAATATCGAGATGCTCTTAGGATAAAAATAAAGCCCATCGCAAATACAAACGGCCATAACTTATCCTCCGGATCTCCGAATAAGGAAAGTAAACTATCGCGACGCTGAAAATTTAACATGGAAGACTCGGGTGAATTCCCACGGGCTAAAGTTTTGACTCGGATGTCTGATTGAGGTCCGTAATATATCGTGGCGATTAAAAGTTCAAATAGAATGCCCATGCATATTCGGACGGCCATAACGTTTGACTCGGATGCCCGATCTAAGCTCATAATTTGTTTTGACGCTCTTAGGAAATAAATGAAGCCCATCGCAAATACAAACGACCATAACTTTTCCACCGGATCTCCGAAAAAGCCAAGTAACCTATCGAGACGCTCAAAATTTATCATGGAAGACTCGGGTGTATTTCGACGGGCAATACTTTTGACTCGGATCTCCGATTGAGGCCCATAATATATCATCTCCCTCAAAAGTAGAAATGGACTGACCACGCAAATTCGAACAGCCATAACATTTGTCTCAGATTCGCGATTGAAGCTCATAATATATCGAGACGCCCTTAGGAAAAAAATGAAGCCCATCGCTAATACAAACAACCATAACTATTCCACCGGATCTTCAAATAACGCAAGTAACCTATCGCGACTCTCAAAATTTATCATGTAAAACTCGGGTGAATTCCGACCGGAAAAAAGTTTTTGACTCGGATATCCGATTGACGCTCATAATATATTATGGCGATTAAAAGTTGAAATGGAATGCCCATGCATATTCGGACGGCCATAACGTTTGACTCGGATGCCCGATCTAAGCTCATAATTTGTTTTCACGCTCTAAGGAAATAAATGAAGCCCATCGCAAATACAAACGACCATAACTTTTCCACCGGATCTCCGAATAAGGCAAGCAACCTATCGCGACGCTCAAAATTTATCATGGAAGACTCGGGTGTATTTCGACGGGCAAAACTTTTGACTCGGATGTCCGATTGAGGCCCATAATATATCATCTCCCTCGAAAGTAGAAATGGACTGACCACGCAAATTCGAACAGCCATAACATTTGTCTCAGATTCGCGATTGAAGCTCATAATATATCGAGACGCTCTTAGGAAAAAAATGAAGCCCATCGCAAATACAAACAACCATAACTCTTCCACCGGATCTTCAAATAACGCAAGTAACCTATCGCGACTCTCAAAATTTATCATGTAAAACTCGGGTGAATTCCGACCGGAAAAAGTTTTGACTCGGATATCCGATTGACGCTCATAATATATTATGGCGATTAAAAGTTGAAATGGAATGCCCATGCATATTCGGACGGCCATAACGTTTGACTCGGATGCCCGATCTAAGCTTGTAATTTGTTTTGACGCCCTTAGGAAATAACTGAAGCCCATTGCAAATACAAACGACCATAACTTTTCCACCGGATCTCCAAATAAGGCAAGCAACCTATCGCGACACTCAAATTTATCATGGAAGACTCGGGTGTATTTCGACGGGCAATACTTTTGACTCGGATGTCCGATTGGAGGC
Organism: Glycine max; assembly: GCF_000004515.6. Classification (NCBI taxonomy): domain Eukaryota; kingdom Viridiplantae; phylum Streptophyta; class Magnoliopsida; order Fabales; family Fabaceae; genus Glycine; species Glycine max. Next base: position 14,615,342 of record NC_016088.4, on the reverse strand, counting down.
CCATAATATATCATCTCCCTCGAAAGTTGAAATGGACTGACCACGCAAATTCGAACAGCCATAACATTTGTCTCAAATTCGCGATTGAAGCTCATAATTTCTTGAGACGCACTTAGGATAAAAATGAAGCCCATCGCAAATACGACGACCATAAATTTTCCACTGGATCTTCAAATAATGCAAGTAACCTATCTGCACGCTCAAAATTTATCATGTAAAACTCGGGTGAATTCCGACTGGAAAAAGTCTTGACTCGGATATCCGATTGAGGCCCATAATATATCATGGCGATTAAAAGTTGAAATGGAATACCCATGCATATTCGGACGGCCATAATGTTTGACTCGGATGCCCTATCGAAGCTCATAATTTTTTGAGACGCTGTTAGGAAAAAAATGAAGCCCATCGCAAATACAAACGACCATAACTTTTCCACGGGATCTCCGAATAAGCCAAGTAACCTATCGCGACGCTCAAAATTTATCATGGAAGACTCGGGTGTATTCCGACGGGCAAAACTTTTGACTCGGATGTCCGATTGAGTCCCATAATATATCATGGCGATTAAAAGTTGAAATGAAGACCATAACTTTTCCATCGGATCTCCTAATAAGGCAAGTAACCTATCGCAACTCTCAAAATTTAACACGGAAAACTCGCGTGAATTCCGACTGGCTAAAGTTTTGACTCGCATGTCCGATTGAGCCCCGTAATATATCATGGCGATTAAAAGTTGAAATGGAATGCCCATGCATATTCGGACGGCCATAACGTTTGACTCGGATTCCTGATCTAAGCTCCTAATTTGTTGACACGCACTTAGGATAAAAATGAAGCCCATCGCAAATACAAACGACCATAACTTTCCCACCGGATCTATGAATAAAGCAAGTAACCTATCGCGACGCTCAAAATTTATCATGGAAGACTCGGGTGAATTCCGACGGGCAAAACATTTGACTAGGATGTCTGATTAAGGCCCATAATATATCATCGCCCTCGAAAGTAGAAATGGACTGACCACGCAAATTTGGACAGCCATAACGTTTGACTCGGATTCCCGACTGAAGCTCATAATATATCGAGATGCTCTTAGGATAAAAATGAAGCCCATGGCAAATACAAACGCCCAAACTTTTCCTCCTGATCTCCGAATAAGGAAAGTAACCTACCGCGAAGCTCAAAATTTACATGGAAAATTCGGGTGAATTTCGACTGGAGAAAGTTTTGACTTGAATATCCGATTGAGGCCCGTAATATATCATGGCGATTAAAAGGTTAAATGGAATGCCATGCATATTCGGACGGCCATAACGTTTGACTTGGACGCCCGATCTAAGCTCATAATTTGTTGAGACGCTCTTAGGAAAAAAATGAAGCCCATCGCAAATACAAACGACCATAACTTTTCCACCGGATCTTCGAATAACGCAAGTAACCTATCGCAACGCTCAAAATTTAACTGTTAGACAAGTGGCCTCAGATATCTTAAGAAGGGGGGGTTGAATTAAGATATTGCAAGCTGTTTCCCCTAATTAAAAATCTATTTCACTTTTTACACAAGTTATGAATTCCCTTAATGACAATCTTCTTAAATGTTAATTCAAATGAAGCAACTTGAATATGAATATAAAGCAATAATAAATAAAGGAGATTAAGGGAAGAGAAAATGCAAACTCAGTTTTATACTGGTTCGGCCACACCCTTGTGCCTACGTCCAGTCCCCAAGCAACCCGCTTGAGAGTTCCACTATCTTGTAAATTCTTTTTACAAGTTCTAAACACACAAGGACAATCCTTCCTTTGTGTTTAGAGATCCTTTACAACAAGAGACTCACAGTCTCTTAATCCCTTAGAGAATGAGAAGAAGAAGAGGAACAAATCTCTCTAGAAAGAGATGGATTTTACAGATTGAGCACTCAAATAATTCCTTAATGAATTGCAATCAAGTTGGCCAAGGAATTCTTAAGAGGATAAAATGAATTTGCTCTTTGAGAGGATAAACACTTTGTTGTTATGAAAATCTCTCAGCAATTTCGTGTTTAAGTCACATATATATATAGACCATTGGTGGTCATGAGTAAAGCCTTTGAAAAGTTGTGACTCTTGAAATTATTTTTCTGAAATTCCTGTCTGGTAATCGATTACAGTAATTGTGTAATCGATTACAGCTTTTAAAATTTGAATTAAAACGTTTACTAACTGCTGGTAATCGATTACCAAAATTGTGTAATCGATTACACAGTCTAAAATTTCGAATTCAAATTTTTATAGCTGTTATAAAACGTATTTGGCCACTGGTAATCGATTACATCCTCTGGTAATCGATTACCAGAGAGTAAAACCTTTGAAAAACACATTTTATTTTAAATCACTTGGCCAAACCTTTGCTAATTCAATTAGGAATTCCCTTCCTAATATTCTAGTGATCATCTTGATGTTGTGACTTGTAATCTTGAAGTATTGTCTTGAATTTTAATCTTGAAAAGCCGATTTGCATCCATTGCAACACATCATCATTGATCATCATCAAAACATCAAAGCCAATTGCCTCTTCATTAACATGGAAAACTAGGGTGAATTACGACGGGCTAAAGTTTTTGACTCCCATGTCCGATTGAGCCCC
>NC_016088.4:14572091-14612087 GCF_000004515.6 Glycine max | reverse complement strand
TAAGCTCATAATTTGTTGAGACGCTCTTAGGAAAAAAATGAAGCCTATCGCAAATTCAAATGTCCATAACTTTTCCACCGGATCTCCGAATAAGCCAAGTAACCTATCGAGAAGCTCAAAATTTATCATGGAAGACTCGGGTGAATTCCGACGGGCAAACCTTTTGACTCGGATGTCCAATTGAGGCCCATAATATATCATGGCGATTAAAAGTTCAAATGGATTGCCCATGCATATTCGGACGGCCATAACGTTTGACTCGCATGCCTTATCTAACCTAATAATTTGTTGAGACGCTTCTAGGAAAAAAATGTAGCCCATCGCAAATACAAATGACCATAACATTTCAACCGGATCTCCGAATAAGGCAAGTAACCTATCGCGACGCTCAAAATTTAACATGGAAGACTCGGGTGAATTCCGACGGGCAAACCTTTTGACTCGGATGTCCAATTGAGGCCCATAATATATCATGGCGATTAAAAGTTCAAATGGAATGCCCATGCATATTCGGACGGCCATAACGTTTGACTCGGATGCCTGATCTAACCTAATAATTTGTTGAGACGCTTCTAGGAAAAAAATGTAGCCCATCGCAAATACAAACGACCATAACATTTCAACCGGATCTCCGAATAAGGCAAGTAACCTATCGCGACGCTCAAAATTTAACATGGAAGACTCGGATGGATTCCGACGGGCAAAACATTTGACTAGGATGTCTGATTGAGGCCCATAATATATCATCGCCCTCAAAAGTAGAAATGGACTGACCACGCAAATTCGAACAGCCATAACATTTGTCTCAGATTCGCGATTGAGGCTCATAATATATCGAGACGCTCTTAGGAAAAAATGAAGCCCATCGCAAATACTAACAACCACAACTTTTCCACCGGATCTTCAAATAACACAAGTAACCTATCGCGACTCTCAAAATTTATCATGTAAAACTCGGGTGAATTCTGACCGGAAAAAGTTTTGACTCGCATGTCCGATTGAGCCCCGTAATATATCATGGCGATTAAAAGTTGAAATGGAATGCCCATGCATATTCGGACGGCCATAACGTTTGACTCGGATTCCTGATCTAAGCTCCTAATTTGTTGACACGCACTTAGGATAAAAATGAAGCCCATCGCAAATACAAACGACCATAACTTTCCCACCGGATCTATGAATAAAGCAAGTAACCTATCGCGACGCTCAAAATTTATCATGGAAGACTCGGGTGAATTCCGACGGGCAAAACATTTGACTAGGATGTCTGATTAAGGCCCATAATATATCATCGCCCTCGAAAGTAGAAATGGACTGACCACGCAAATTTGAACAGCCATAACATTTGTCTCAGATTCGCGATTGAAGCTCATAATATATCGAGACGCTCTTAGGAAAAAAATGAAGCCCATCGCAAATACTAACAACCATAACTTTTCCATCGGATCTTCAAATAACGCAAGTAACCTATCACGACTCTCAAAATTTATCATGTAAAACTCGGGTGAATTCCGAACGGAAAACGTTTTGACCCGGATATCCGATTGAGGCTCATAATATATTATGGCGATTAAAATTTGAAATGGAATGCCTATGCATATTCGGACGGCCATAACGTTTGACTCGGATGCCCGATCTAAGCTCATAATTTGTTTTGACGCTCTTAGGAAATAAGTGAAGCCCATTGCAAATACAAACGACCATAACTTTTCCACCGGATCTCCGAATAAGGCAAGCAACCTATCGCGAAGCTTAAAATTTATCATGGAAGACTCGGGTGTATTTCGACGGGCAAAACTTTTGACTCGGATGTCCGATTGAGGCCCATAATATATCATCTCCCTCAAAAGTAGAAATGGACTGACCACGCAAATTCGGACAGCCATAACGTTTGACTCGGATTCACGATTGAAGCTAATAATATATTGAGATGCTCTTAGGATAAAAATGAAGCCCATCGCAAATACAAAGGGCCATAAATTTTCCTCCGGATCTCTGAATAAGGAAAGTAACCTATCGCGACGCTCAAAATTTAACATGGAAGACTCGGGTGAATTCCGACGGGCTAAAGTTTTGACTCGGATGTCCGATTGAGGCCCGTAATATATCGTGGCGATTAAAAGTTCAAATGGAATGCCCATGCATATTCAGAAGGCCATAACGTTTGACTCGCATGCCTGATCTAAGCTCATAATTTGTTGAGACGCTCTTAGGAAAAAAATGAAGCCTATCGCAAATTCAAACGTCCATAACTTTTCCACCGGATCTCCGAATAAGTCAAGTAACCTATCGCGACGCTCAAAATTTATCATGGAAGACTCGGGTGTATACCGACGGGCAAAACTTTTCACTCGGATGTTCGATTGAGTCCTGTAATATATCATGGCGATTAAAAGTTGAAATGAAGACCATAACTTTTCCATCGGATCTCCTAATAAGGAAGGTAACCTATCGCAACTCTCAAAATTTATCATGTAAAACTCGGGTGAATTCCGACCAGAAAACGTTTTGACTCGGATATCCGATTGAGGCTCATAATATATTATGGCGATTAAAAGTTGAAATGGAATGCCCATGCATATTCGGACGGCCATAACGTTTGACTCGGATTCCCGATTGAAGCTCATAATATATCGAGATGCTCTTAGGATAAAAATGAAGCCCATCGCAAATACAAAGGGCCATAACTTTTGCTCCGGATCTCCGAATAAGGAAAGTAACCTATCGCGACGCTCAAAATTTAACATGGAAGACTCGGGTGAATTCCGACGGGCTAATGTTTTGACTCGGATGTCCGATTGAGGCCCGTAATATATCATGGCGATTAAAAGTTGAAATGGAATGAACACGCATATTCGGATGGCCATAACATTTGACACGGATACCCGATCTAAGCTCATAATTTGTTGAGACGCACTTAGGATATAAATGAAGTCCATCGCAAATACAAACGACCATAACTTTTCCATCGGATATCATAATAAGACAAGTAACCTACCGCGACGCTCAAAATTTAACATGGAAAACTCGGGTGAATTCCGACTGGAAATTGTTTTGACTTGGATGTCCGATTGAGGCCCGTAATATATCATGGCGATTAAAAGTTGAAATGGAATGACCATGTATATTCGGATGGCCATAACGTTTGAGTCGGATGCCTGATCTAAGCACATAATTTGTTGAGACGCACTTAGGATAAAAATGAAGCCCATCACAAATACAAACGACCATAATTTTTCCACCGGATCTCCGGATAAGGCAAGTGACCTATCGCGACGCTCAAAATTTATCATGGAAGACTCGGGTGAATTCCGACGGGCAAAACTTTTGACTTGGATGTCCGATTGAGGCATATAATATATCATCGCCCTCGAAAGTTGAAATGGACTGACCACGCAAATTCGGACAGCCATAACGTTTGACTCAGATTCGCGATTGAAGCTCATAATATATCGAGATGCTCTTAGGATAAAAATGAAGCCCATCGCAAATACAAAGGGCCATAACTTTTCCTCCGGATCTCCGAATAAGGAAAGTAACCTATCGCGACGCTCAAAATTTATCATGGAAGACTCGGGTGAATTCCAACTGGCAAAACTTTTGACTCGAATGTCCGATTGAGGACCATAACTGTCATACCCTAATTTCGTCCGGGGACCTTTGCTTGATGACATGCAACTTTTGTTTGGTCCTTGTGAGGTGCTTGGCACCCATCATTAGGCAATTTGTGAAATTCCGGGACATGCCGGAAAACAAAAGAAAATATTGATGCACAATCCGTAAGGTTCCGTGACACACCGGAAATCAAATGGAAGCATCGTTGCACAATTAGTGAGGTTTCGTAATATTCCGTAAGTCAAGAAGGGGATGATTATGTAATCCACAAGGTTCCGTAATATTACGGAAAGAAAACAAGTATCGTTACGAAATTCGTAAGTTTCCGTAACTTTACGAAAAAAGAATCACCAAAAAAAAGGCAGGGGGGTGTACTTAGTAAAAATGGGGGTGGAAATAGCAACCAGGCCCACTTGGGCCCTCCAGAAGATTCCTCCAGAAGGCTGTTGCTTCTGGAGGAAGCAACCCTGCTCGCCTAGGCGAGCTGAGCTCGCCTGGGCGAGCTGGGTGGCAAGCTTCTCCCCCAATTTTCTATAAATAGGGGGAGGAGTGAAGTGAAAAAGGGTTCAGCCCCTTAGGCACTTCTCTCTCTTTCGAATTTGCTTGGAAAAATTGTTTCCGTGAAGAAAATCCAAGCCGAGGCGCTTCCGAAACGTTTCCGTAACGTTTCCGTGAGGAATTTCGCGAAGGTTTCGACCATTTTTCGACGTTCTTCATTCATTCTTCATCGTTCTTCGATCTTCAATGGGTAAGTACCTCGAACCAAGCTTTTCGATTCATTCTATGTACCCGTGGTGGTCCACATTGTGTTTCGTGTATTTTTTTCTCGTTTCATTTACTTTTTATACCCCCTTTTGACGTGCTTAAGCCATTTTATTTAAGTCATTTCTCGCTTAACCTAAAAATAAAATAAATTTCCACCGATTATTTGAATTGTATTATTCGTTAACTTCGGTTAAAATGAATTCCGACCGTTCGGTCGTGCCGTAACCACGTTGGAAATCAAAAAAGAGGTAAAATAATAATATAATTATCAAAAAACGTCTTTTAGTAAAATAAAGCGGAAAATCAATCGGACGTTTTCTCTTTGGGATTTCTCATTCTTAATTGAGTTGACTAATAACTAAAGTGAAGCTAAGACTAAAATCAATTCGCCTAGTCAAGCTCGTCCATAAAAATAGGGTTTTGAAGTTTATCATTCCAATTTCTTACTAAGTACAATGGATCATTTTCAAGGTCCAACGCCTTAAAATGATCACCTTTTAAGTAAAAAAGAATCACTTGATAAGAAAGAACTACGTAGGTCTGATTTCCTCATCACAATTGAGGAATACGTAGGAGCAAAGGGAAAACACCCTTGTCGACCACAAAAAGAGAAAAATATAGAAAAAGGGCATAAAAGATATAAGAACGTAAAGGGAACGTAAAAATCAAAGTCATGTTTGCACATTCGATTAAAGGCTGTCGTCCCTTGTGACGGACGTGTGGGGTGCTAACACCTTCCCCGTGCGTAAATACAACTCCCGAACCTTTCACTTAAAAGTTCGTAGATCGCATCTTTTCCGGTTTTTCCGACGTTTTCCTCAAATAAATGTTGGTGGCGACTCCGCGCGTATTCCTTTCGTGGAACACGCTTCACGCGAGTCACGCGTCGCCCTCCCGCCAAAGGGCAGGTTGCGACAGTTGGCGACTGCACTGGGGATTGTTTTTAGAGAGTTAGGCCATTTAATCTTGTGCAAAGTTTTGCCATGACTTACTCCTTTGTTGGTTTCCCTTTATTATGTTCTTGTATATAAACTCTTTGTTGCTTTTAGTGCGTTTTAAAATGTATGCATGAGGTAAATATTTATTCATTTGATGCACACAAACACCAACACTATTTGCACACACTGTGCGTTGAAAAAGGGCCCTATACCCGGGTTCATAGGAACATAAGGAGTGGAGGTGAATCTGTGATCATGCTAGGTCTCCGACTTGCTTGATTACAGTGAACCCTCATCTAGAGTTTTCCTCTTTGAAAACATATTGTTGCTAGTAGTCCCTACTGCTGCTGTATGTTCTTTGAAGGGGATAATACCTCTAGAAACCATCAAGAGAGATATGACTACCTTGTGGGTTATTACTAAAAGCCTAGTTAGTTCCCTCCCATATAGGTCCCTTTAAATAGGGGCACGGAGCAAACACGTTACGTGCCATTTTTCACACTGCCATGCATAAGTGTCATGTGCCCTTTTGCTTATATTTGTTTGTGAATATTGTCGTACTATGTACATTCCCGTGTTGCGCCTTTCGCATATGCATCGCACATGGGTTCTGTCTTGATCCCCTCTGTAAACAAACCAACGAAGGGTCCGTGTCACCGTTTTAAATACATACATTGGGGCACTTTGCTACCCTAAGATGTTGTATCTAAGAAAGAGGCAATTTCCCGGGCTCCCGTGTTAATAAATTGCATTTGTGTCATATTTCCTCATGCATTCATCCATTCCACCCATGATAGATGTTGGAGTTTTGATTCGCGCCGATTTTTGTTCACTTTAGTAAAACATGGGATCAAGTCAAATGCCTTCGCTTAAAAAGAGGTTCTATCAAGTTAAGGTCAAGAGCCTAGGGACCACCAGTCTAAAGGAGTTAGGGCAATTAATGGGTCAACTTCAACGGCAAGCCTTTCGCAAAGCCTATGGTAAGATTTGGGACCTAGCTAGGGTAGAAGTCTCCATGGAACCGATTGCATCCCTTTCCCAGTATTATGACCAACCCCTAAGGTGCTTCACATTTGAGGACTTCCAGCTAGTGCCGACTGTGGAAGAGTTTGAAGAAATCCTGGGATGCCCACTGGGAGGAAGGAAGCCATATCTTTTCTCTGGGTTCTATCCCTCCACGACAAGAGTTGCCAAGGTAGTGAAAATCTCAGCACAAGAGTTGGACCGTGTAAAGCAAAACAGGAATGGGGTAGTCGGAGTACCAAGGAAGTGTTTGGAGGAAAGGGCAAAGGCCTTGGCAAATCAAGGCGAATGGGCTTCTTTTATTGACATCTTGGCGCTTTTGATCTTTGGAGTTGTCCTCTTTCCAAATATGGAAGGGTTAGTGGACCTAGCAGCGATTGACGCTTTCCTCGTCTTTCATCATGGCAAGGAAAGCCCGGTCGTCGCCATTTTGGCCATGCATGACACGTTCGACCAGAGATGTGAAAAGAGCGGCGCAAGAATTGTTTGTTGTTCACCGGCTCTCTATGTGTGGCTGGTTTTGCACCTTTTTCTCCAAGAAGGTAGGCCCGTCTATCCGCTACAAGGTCACCGCTCGTGCGTCGAAAAAAGAAAGACGAATTGGGACTAACTCCTGGCTAGCATAGAGGGGCGTCTGTTAATTGGTTCCCTCGCTAGAAGGAAGGAAGAATCAGGATTCTATCTTCATGCGAAGGATGTCCAAATGTTCCCTTGATGGGAACAAGGGGTTGTATTAATCCCGTCCTCGCCATAAGACAGCTTGGCTACCCCATGAGAGGAGTGCCATCAGACGAAAGCATCACGCCTTTCATCGCATGGGGTTTCAGTGACCACAACGCGGGGGTACTCCAAGGAGTTCGCAAGGCATGGGATGCGGCATGAAGAAAGGACAGAGAGCTTAGGGGAAGCAGTAATGGGATCATCGGCGGCTATCATAAGTGGCTGAGAGTCCGAACACAAGGATTGGATTGGCTCCCAAATCTAAAGACTGTGAGAGACGATGAGGTTAAAGCTTCGGAAGAAAGTGATGAGGTACAAGCCCTAAAGGCAGAGCTTGAAAGAGCCCGGGTAGTCGAAGAGAAGTTCAAGTCCATAGCCATCAAAGTCTGAAAAGAGTATGATTAACTAATGGACGTCAATATGGCCACAGCCGAAGCCTTGGAACGAGAAACCAAGAAGGCCCGAAAGGAAGAACACGAACAAAGCAAAGTTTTGAGGGGCTTTATAGGGCAGCAATAGTGAGCTCAAGCTCTGAAGAGGTGAAAGGGATCATCACGGGTCAAAGGCATGATCTTGAAGGACGAGCTAAAGGCTTGCCTTAAGTCGAAAAGAAATTTGTCCCAACAGTTAAGCAAGACTGAAGGGAATATGTGGGCCATCATCGATGAGTGCAAAGAGAAGCTAAATCTAGCGGCGACTCACGAGCAAAGGCTAGAGGATGAGTACGCCCCCAAATGCGCAAGTAAGAAGAGATAATTTTCTGGGCTCTCATGTCCGTAAAATGCGTTCATATCATGCATCGCATAAGCATCTCTTCATGGCATCATAATGAACATATCGTTCCTGCATTTGTCTGTTATCATATTACAGCCTCACATTTTGCATGAGTCATGGCATCATGCATATGCGTTCAACAAACTTTTTTATCTGCAAAATTGCATACCATTTGTTTTCATGTTTGCTCATCCTTGCGTTTTCCTCTACAAAACAAAAACAAAAAAGGGGAAGCGTGAAACTTCACACTACATTCTTAGTTGCATGTGTTAGGCACCATGAGCCAACCATGTTGGGATCATAAACCCATTTCTAAAAAAAAAACACACAACAACAAAACAAAATATGGTACCTAATGCATGGTTAACTAGGAAATGGTGTTTCTTCGGACATCTCAATTTCATAATTACATTTTCCGTGCATAAGCATAAGCTTAAAGTATGCCCGAGTCATTCATCCCTATGAGATGTTGTTGAAGTATTGGCGATCAGAATTGCCATTCCTTGGATTATAGGGTTGAACCAAGCTCATGCTTTTACAAAAAGGTTCATCAAGTCAAGTTGAAATATGGAAGTAACCGTCTTGCAAAATTGGGGCAAAAGATGAATCGAGTCACATCACTGCTTCGTCTACTGCCAAACATATTTAGGATTGTTGATGTCCTTGTTACTTCCAGTTTCACCTTGACAAAGATGTCATGGACCATGTTGAAAATCTAAATTGATTCAACCCCATATCCTGCGTAAAAATTCGCAATACTTCAACTGTACATCATTCGCATGCATCAATGCTTTTCATTGGTTGCATTGCTCATTGCATTCTTTCCTTGAAAAATAAAATAAAATAAAATAAAATGAACTTAATCATTGTTATCAAAAAGAAAAGGACACGCTTTACGGCGCCCTTACCGAACTCGTGCTAGAGCAAGAGTAATGGGTGAAGCAGAGGAGGTGCAAGAGAAGATGAAGGCCGAAATGGAGGCCGTGAAGGAGCAAATGGCCACAATGATGGAGGCTATGATGAGCATGAAGAAGATAATGGAAGCCAATGCGGTTATAGTTTCCGCTACTAGCGCTGTCGCTAAGGTGAACCCGATGCTCCCATCTGGCCTCAAGCAAATGAATCATCCAACCTCAAATATGGTAGGCAAAGATTTGGGAAGTACGGATGACCCCATGATGTGCAAATTCAAAACAAGCACGCCTTCCCGCCATATGGCTTGCCTCCCAAACTATACACCACCCAATGTGGCATACATTCTCAATGAAAATCTCAATAACTCCACTCCGATACTCATTAAGAACCAATAACCTCAATCTGATCAGGCACATATCTCTCAAACCATGGGGGAGACACATGAAATTCCCCACCACGATCTAGTTGACTTCGAGCCTTGGCTCGGATATGCCACTGAAGGGCAAGCAGTTGGTGGTATATCCTTTGAAAACACTTTGGAGGGCCCTCAGTTTCGCCCACAACCACAACCATTGCATTTTGCGGTGGGAAGAGCCCCTCCTGCTATGGCCGAAAAGGGAAAGGCAAATCATCTAGAGGAAAGGCTCAGGGCCATTGAAGGAGGTGAAAATTATTCCTTTGCTAACCTAAAAGAGTTGTTCCTAGAACCCAATATCATCACCCCTCCCAAGTTCAAAGTGCTGGACTTTGACAAGTACAAGGGGACTACTTGTCCCAAGAACCATCTAAAGATGTATTGTCAGAAGATGGGGGAATACGCAAAAGATGAGGAATTGCTGATACATTCCTTCCAAGAAAGTCTTACTGGGGTAGCTGTTACCTGGTACACTAACTTGGAACTTTCCCGAGTCCATTCTTGGAAGGACCTAATGGTTGCCTTTGTTAGGAAGTATCAGTACAATTTTGATATGGTTCCGGATAGGATGCAACTACAAAACATGTGCAAAAAGGGGGACGGATCTTTCAAAGAACACGCCCAAAAGGTGGAGGGATCTGGCGGCCCAGGTGGTACCCCCAATGATGGAAAGGGAGACGATAATCGTGATGGTAGACACATTATCGATACTCTACTATGAAAAGATGGTGGGCTACGCACCCTCAAAGCTTTGCGGATTTGGTCTTCGCCAGTGAAAGGATCGATGTGGGTCCAAAAAGAGGCAAATCTGATCATCCTACTAGGACGACTGAGAAAACTGGGGCAAATGAAGAGGGTGAGAAAGAGGGAGAAACCCATGCTGTGACTGCCATTCCTATACGGCCGAGTTTCCCACCAACCCAACAATGTCATTACTCAGCCAATAACAAACCTCCTCCTTACCCACCACCCAGTTATCCACAAAGGCCATCCCGAAATCAACCACAAAGCCTATCTACCACATAACCAATGCTAAACACCACCTTTGGCACCAACCAAAACACCAACCAAGAAATGAATTTTGCAGCGAAAAGCCTGTAGGATTCACCCCAAATTCCGGCGTCATATGCTAACTTGCTCCCATATCTACTTGATAATGCAATGGTAGCCATAACCCCTGCTAGGTTCCCTCAAACCCCCATTTTTCTGAGGATATGACTCGAACGCAACATGTGCATATCGTGGAGGGGCCCTGGGGCATTCCATTGAGCACTGTATGACCCTCAAGCGTAAGGTGCAAGGTCTAATTGAGGCGGGCTGGCTGAAATTTGAGGAGAATCGCGTGTAAATCCTGACATTGACAAGAGATGCCACACATGGGGCAATTTTGAAGGTTGTTGTTAGGTGTCTCTAATGACTCATCAGGATTTCCAAGTTTATGCCATTATTGTAAACCACAGTTACAATGTTAAATGAAATGGATAAAGTTGATATCTTTGTCCCTCATCCTCTCACAAACGCATGTTTGCTTATTCAACTTTCACTGGAATGCGGGTGCAAGCCATTGGTCTATTTGCTCAAGCGACCTGCGCTCCTGAGTGTTGACTTCTAAGACTGTTCAATCAGAGATTACTCGTCTTGCACGTTGGTGGGGGTGCCGTAAAACAACGAGTAAAGTTCAAAACAAATAAGTTTCAAAATAAAAAATAAGTTTCAAAATAAAAAATAAAAAGGCATTTGATTGACTGTGTTTTCAAGCAAAAATATAGACGTTCATGTGACCTCATTTTGTCTTTTTAGAGAGAAGTGAGTTATCAAGAATAGGATGTTGGACAAATGGCCTCAGTTACCTTAAGAAAAAGGGGGGTTGAATTAAGATGCAAAGACTATTCCCCAATTGAACTATCACTCTTTCTTTTTGGATTAACAATGCACCCTTAACAAGAATTACTCAAAAGACAAATCAAAATAAACTTCTTTAAAGCAAAAGATAAATAAATAAAAGAAGTTTAAGGGAAGAGAGGAATGCAAACTTGATTTATACTGATTTGGCCACTTCCTGTACCTACGTCCAGTCCTCAAGCAACCCACTTGAGATTTTTCACTCTCTTTGTAAAATTCCTTTTACAAAGCCTGAACCACACAGGGACAACCCTTCCCTTGTGTTCAGGAATCCTTTACAATAAGAGACCCATGATCTCTTAATCCCTTTTCAGAAATAAGAAGAAGAAATCTCTCTTAAAAAAGATAGATTGTACAATGAAGATCAATCAAAATTCCTTATTGAATATGCAAGTGGTTGACCAAGGAATCTTTTTGAGAGGATAAAACATTTCAGTTCAGAAAAACTCTTAATCTTTTAAGAGGATAAAACTTCTTGGGCAATGAAAACTCCCTTTAAGTTCGTGTTTCCAAGTCACCTTTGATGGTCATTCATAAAATTTTTTTGAATAGGTGTGACTCTTGGCAATTATTTTCTGGAAATCCCCTCTGGTAATCAATTACACATTATAAATTTTGAATTCAAATTTCTAGTAACTGTGATAAACATTTTCAACTGCCGGTAATCGATTACCAGAGAGAAAATCTCAATTTGAAATGATAGAATTATTCGGTCAAACCTTTTGTTTCGGAAACTTTTTCCTAAAGATTCTACAGATCAACTTGATCATATATCTTGATTTTCTTGGATTCTTGTCTTGAATAAAACTTAGAAGCACTTGATCCTTCGGCATCATCAAAACATCAAAACATCTTGCTTCTACATAGGAGTCATTTGAATTAATCCATCAATTGAAAAAAAATTTCAACTATTTCTCGTCCTTGGAAAATTCTTTTTGCAAAAATCAACTGCTTCTTTCATTCTCCCTTGCTACAAGGTTGTGAAAACAAAACAACGATGGATACCTTAGAGCCCTACACTGGGGCAATGAAAGGCACCATGCAAAAATCTCAAGCGAACCTAGGGGCAGATTAGAAGTTCTCACCCAATAGGTTCCCAGCTACAAGGTCATGACGAAAGATAACAATTGGTACCTCGAAGCCTTACACTGGGGCAATGAGGGGCATCGTGCATAAGCCTCAAGTGAGCATAGGGGCAGATTAAAAGTTCTCACCCGTCAATGTTTTTAAACAAGAAAGAAAAAGGGGGAAGAGAAACCCTGGAATTTCAATAGATTGATTAAACATCAAACGACTCCATTTTCGTCACTCTAAAATGGTCAAGTGACTAAATCAAGCAGAACATACACTCTGAGGGAGTTCCCGGAGAGATTTGCAAAAAGATAGGATGAGGTTGCATGAATTATCACCTTTTTCAAAAGGACAGTCAATCTGTGTTTTCCAAAAAAAATCAAATCAAAATCAAAATCACAAAATAGGGAAAGAATGTCATGAACATTGTACAACTTTCCATTACATTGCATTGTTTCATATAAAGTCCGCTTTTACCCAAATTTCACAACAAAGGTTGCATGCATTTGCATCCCTCAAAATCATGTTAACTACATAGATTCCCTACATCTAAATGTCCAAATATTTTGAATTTAGGATGACCGGCTCTCTCGATGAGTCGATCTCTTGCTTTCTCATAAGGATGGACCCTCGGGTACTAGTACCCTCGTCTTCAGAGGACTACACGTCCTCGCCAACAGAGGGCTGCACGCCCTCACCTTCAGAGGACTGCGTGTCCTCACTTTCAGAGGACTGCATGTCCTCACCTACAGAGGGCTACACGCCCTCGCCATCAGAGGACTGCATGTCCTCACCTTCGTATAGCTACACGCCCTCACCTTTAGAGGACCACACGTCCTCACCTTCAGAGGGCTACACGCCCTCGCCATCAGAGGACTGCATGTCCTAACCTTCAGAGGGCTACACGCCCTCGCCATCAGAGGACTGCATGTCCTCACCTCCAGAGGACTACACATCCTCGCCTTGAGAGGACTGCATGTCCTCACCTCCAGAGGACTACACATCCTCGCCTTGAGAGGGCTGCACGCCCTCACCTTTAGAGGACCACACGTCCTCACCTTCAGAGGGCTACACGCCCTCGCCATCAGAGGACTGCATGTCCTCACCTTCAAAGGGCTACACGCCTTCGCCATCAGAGGACTGCATGTCCTCACCTTCGTAGGGCTACACGCCCTCACCTTTAGAGGACTACACGTCCTCGCCAATAGAGGGCTGCACGCCGTCACCTTGAGAGGACTACACGTCCTCGCCAACAGAGGGTTGCACGCCCTCACCTTGAGAGGACTACGCGTCCTCGCCAACAGAGGGCTACAGGCCCTCACCTTGAGTGGACTACACGTCCTCGCCAACAGAGGGTTGCACGCCCTCACCTTGAAGAGGACTACACGTCCTCGCCAACAGAGGGCTGCACGCCCTCACCTCCAGAGGACTACACATCCTCGCCTTGAGAGGGCTGCACGCCCTCACCTTTAGAGGGCTACGTGTCCTCATTTTCAGTGTGCTCCACATCTGCACCTTAAGAGAGTTTAAGGTCCTCTGTCCTTAAATGCTTAACCGAGACTTGCACTCCCGGTTAAGGGACCAGTAGTTTCCTTTTAACGGTTCCTGGGCCACCCCCTGATATTGGAGGAGGGCCAACTGTGCGAGCACAACCAGAGAGGGAGGCTATCACACGGCTACTATGCATACCGGGGCAAGATTTCACCCGTGCCGCTGCAAAGAGACGAGTGCGGATCATGCGCACCAACATGACCACTCTTACACAGATATAGATGACATTGCTACTTAGCAACATTCTGCCCAGCGACCGCAATGCCAATCTCCCCCTGCAAAAGTATCAGTTGGTCTGTGCCGTCCCGACATGGGTAAGTATGCATATGGTTCAACTGATTTCTGATACCATCTATTGTTTGCAGGGATCGCACCCACAAAGACACCCAGTGGACCTGAAGAAGTCCAACAGGGCCCTGGGGTTTCTAGCTCTGGTTACGGGCCTCTGTCGGCCCTACAGGGCGCCCGTTCCCCCCAGCAAGTTCATTTCCTCGTGGCATAGGTAAGTATGCACCTCCCCCAACTGATTTCTGATGTCATCTATTGTTCGCAGGGATTGTGCCCGCAAGACACCTAGTGGACCCGAAGAAGGCCAACAGGGTCTTGGAGTTGCCAGCTCTAAATACGGGTCTCTGTCAGTTCTACGGAGTGCCCGTCACCCCAACAAGGTCATTAGGCCCCACATTAACCGGGCTTTCATCAAGAAGTACTGCGCCCCCAAACGGGCGCAGGGCGAGACACCACAGTAGCATTGGGATGGCCGGTAGCGGGCAATAGACGCACCGCCACCACCTTTAGAGTTTACCTCTGCTCATCCACAAAAAGGTTTGAGTATTGCCTACACCACATGGCCAACCAATAGGCGACCAAGTCCAAAGCCAAAGGTAAGCAAAGTACTAGGTCGGTGACCGACAAGTCATAAGGCGTCCAGCTCAAGACGTTAAAGAAGCGCTACTAGGAGGCAACCTAGTACCTTTTGAATCTATGCTTGTTATTTGATCACTTTTTATAGTAGGACACACCTAGTTGCTCATGATCCTGGGAATTTAAATAAAACAAGCGCAAGCTCGGAAGGTAGTCATACCTCACAAAATATATATATGTATGTTTAGGTAGCAAGATACCTTAGATATGCATGTATGTAGCAAAAAGATACCTCACAAAATATATATATGTATGTTTAGGTAGCAAGATACCTTGGATATGCATGTATATAGCAAAAATACCTCACAAAAATATACACATGTTTAGGTAGCAAAATACCTCGTGGAAAAAAAAGGAGAAAAAAAAAACAAAAACAAACAAGAAAAAGAAATAAACAAATAATAAAGAAAAAAAAGAGAGAAAAAAGAAAAGTAAATTGTCTAGCTGAAAAACCAACATGCTTTTGAAAAGAGATGACTTCCAACTTTTCTTTGAAAAAATTCACTGATCATAACTAGTTTTTGGAAAAAAATGTGTGTACACCTGAAGGGTAAATGCTGTGAAATTTTCCCGAGTACCCAAAATGGACTCGAATGAATGCACAAATTGAGAAAAGAACATATTTTGGAAACATTGGGTTGACTAAAATAGAGGGAATGAATCCTGAGCCCTAGCATCACATAACCATAAAAATTTGACACTTGAGTGTCCACATAGGTGCATGCATGACCAGTTTTGCATAAAGTTTCCAAATCATCATTTTTGCATTTGTGTCATGGAAATAATGTGGGGCATCCCTTTTTATCCTTGAACCAAACCCAAACCCTGACATGTATCATGACTAGCCATTCTACAAGCCTTGAGCCAAAATCCTAACTCACCATAAACCTTGACCCGGGGTGAGAATGTCAATCCTTACCCTCGGAAGCGAAAAAAGAAGAGAAGGAAAATTTCCAATCAAAGAGAAAAAAAGAGAAGGAAAATTTCCAATCAAAGAGAAAGCAAAAAAGGAGAGAAGGAAAATTTCCAATCAAAGAAAAAAGAGAGGAAAGGAAATTCCCAATCAAAGAGTGGGAGAAAGCGAAAAGAAAAGAAAGAAAATTCCCAACCAAAGAATGTGAGAAAGTAAAAAGGAAGGAAAGAAAGCTCCTGATCAAGGATCGAAAGAAAACAGAAGAAATGTGCAGAAAGGTCTTTGGACCAGACAATATCTGAACAATACAGAATTGTCACCAAATGAACAAAAAGAAGGAAAGGAAACCACGACCTAAAGTGGTCTTCTCCCTTTAATTGCCAACCAAAATCTTGTGTGCTAGCGACTTTTTCGCCCCGCACTAAACCAAAACAGAAAAGGAAAAACGCCAAAAACACACAAAAGCCGAAAAAAAAAACCACCAAAAGAACCCATTCCCAAGGGAAGTCCTATTGATCCATGATCACGCATGTAATTTTTTATTTGATAGGAAATAATTTGCAAAGTCAAGTCATGACATATCTATGGTTCGGAATTAGGATGAAACACTTACCTGTGCGAGATTGATACACTCTGAGTGATTTTCTTCTATTTTTGTTGAACCCGGTGTTTCCTCTAAATGGTCATTTAGAAACAAAATGCTAAACATCCAAAATCTCATTTATGGTTATGGGGGGTTTCATCAGCAGACTCTCCTTCCCCGGTAGACGCATTGTTTTTCACTCCAAAAAGCATATGCTGCTCTAATCAGTTGGAATATTTGTCTCTTTACTAAAGCATGTTTGAATTTTAGTAGAGAAAACACCGAGACTTTTTCAAGTCTCACAAGTTATCCAGAACTACGTAGGTCTGAGTTCCTCATTGGAGGATACGTAGGAGCAAGAGCCTCGCTTTTGTCGACCACACCACCTTTTGTTGCCATGACCCAAGAGCGGGTAGCCCGCGGAGACACCTTACGGTTATCCGCACCTCGTCATTCAGTGACCCCAAGTGTGATTGACGAGCAGAGGCCAATGTGGTCATCTGCGCCCTTTCCGGAGGTGTCAGCATCTTCCGATGGAGACTTTTTCAAGTCTCACAAAGTTATCCAGAACTACGTAGGTCTGAGTTCCTCATTGGAGGATACGTAGGAGCAAGAGCCTTGCTTTTGTCGGCCGCCCCACAATCTCTGTCATATTGACCCTGAGGTCATATGACATGCGGAGACAAATTATGGTCATTCCGCACCCCTTTTGCCATTCAGACACAGTCGTGTCCGATGGCACGCAGAGACAAATTATGGTCATTCTACGCCCTTTTGTCATCCAGAGGCGGCGGGCCCGATTACATGCGGAGACAAATTATGGTCATTCCGCACCCCTTTTTCCATTCAGACACAGTCGTGTCCGATGGCACGCAGAGACAAATTATGGTCATTCTGCACCCTTTTGTCATCCAGAGGCGGTGGGCCCGATGACATGCGGAGACAAATTATGGTCATTCCGCACACCTTTTTGCCATTCAGACACAGTCGTGTCCGATGGAACGCAGAGACAAATTATGGTAATTCTGCACCCTTTTGTCATCCAGAGGCGGCGGGCCCAATGACATGCGGAGACAAATTATGGTCATTCCGCACACCTTTTTGCCATTCAGACACAGTCGTGTCCGATGGCACGCAGAGACACAAATTATGGTCATTCTGCACCCTTTTGTCATCCAGAGGCGGCGGGCCCGATGACATGCGGAGACAAATTATGGTCATTCCGCACACCTTTTTGCCATTCAGACATAGTCGTGTCCGATGGCAAGCAGAGACAAATTATGGTCATTCTGCACCCTTTTGTCATCCAGAGGCGGCGGGCCCAATGACATGCGGAGACAAATTATGGTCATTCCGCACCCCTTTTGCCATTCAGACACAGTCGTGTCCGATGGCACGCAGAGACAAATTTTGGTCATTTTGCGCCCTTCGTCAATCGCGGCCGACAAGCCCGTTGACACGCGGAGATTTACATCATCTTCCGCACTTACAAGATCTGTCATACTGACTTTTGAGTCACGCTGATGGGCAGAAATACCCGAGTGGTTATCCGTATAAACATTCTTTTGCTATCTGTAAGACAGAACGCTTGATAGCATGCAGAGACTGACATCGTCTTCTGCACCTTTTGTTCCCCTGGGAACAACAAGTCATTTGCATGCGGAAATTTTATGGTCACCCGCGACTCTCGTCAACCGAGAGGAACGAAATTAGTGTCTTATCTTTACTTTCCTTTTATCTCCAATAAAAGACAAGTAAAGAGGGGCAACTGTCATACTCTAATGTCGTCCGGGGACCTTTGCTTGATGACATGCAACTTTTGTTTGGTCCTTGTGAGGTGCTTGGCACCCATCATTAGGCAATTTGTGAAATTCCGGGACATGCCGGAAAACAAAAGAAAATATTGATGCACAATCCGTAAGGTTCCGTGACACACCGGAAATCAAATGGAAGCATCGTTGCACAATTAGTGAGGTTCCGTAATATTCCGTAAGTCAAGAAGGGGATGATTATGTAATCCACAAGGTTCCGTAACATTACGGAAAGAAAACAAGTATCGTTACAAAATTCGTAAGTTTCCGTAACTTTACGAAAAAAGAATTACCAAAAAAAAGGCAGGGGGGTGTACTTAGTAAAAATCGGGGTGCAAATAGCAACCAGGCCCACTTGGGCCCTCCAGAAGATTCCTCCAGAAGGCTGTTGCTTCTGGAGGAAGCAACCCTGCTCGCCTGGGCGAGCTGGGTGGCAAGCTTCTCCCCCAATTTTCTATAAATAGGGGGAGAAGTGAAGTGAAAAAGGGTTCAGCCCCTTAGGCACTTCTCTCTCTTTCGAATTTGCTTGAAAAAATTGTTTCCGTTAAGAAAATCCAAGCCGAGGCGCTTCCGAAACGTTTCCGTAACGTTTCCGTGAGGAATTTCGTGAAGGTTTCGACCGTTCTTCGACGTTCTTCATTCGTTCTTCATCGTTCTTCGATCTTCAACGGGTAAGTACCTCGAACCAAGCTTTTCGATTCATTCTATGTACCCGTGGTGGTCCACATTGTGTTTCGTGTATTTTTATTCTCGTTTCATTTACCTTTTTATACCCCCTTTTGACGTGCTTAAGCCATTTTCTTTAAGTCATTTCTCGCTTAACCTAAAAAAAAAAAAAAATTTCCACCGATTATTTGAATTGTATTATTCGTTAACTTCGGTTAAAATGAATTCCGACCGTTCGGTCGTGCCGTAACCACGTTGGAAATCAAAAAAGAGGTAAAATAATAATATAATAATCAAAAAATGTCTTTTAGTAAAATAAAGCGGAAAACCAATCGGACGTTTTCTCTTTGGGATTTCTCATTCTTAATTGAATTGACTAATAACTAAAGTGAAGCTAAGACTAAAATCAATTCGCCTAGTCAAGCTCGTCCATAAAAATAGGTTTTTGAAGTTTATCATTCCAATTTCTTACTAAGTACAATGGATCATTTTCAAGGTCCAACGCCTTAAAATGATCACCTTTTAAGTAAAAAAGAATCACTTGATAAGAAAGAACTACGTAGGTGTGATTTCCTCATCACAATTGAGGAATACGTAGGAGCAAAGGGAAAACACCCTTGTCGACCACAAAAAGAGAAAAATATAAAAAAGAGCATAAAAGATATAAGAACGTAAAGGGAACGTAAAAATCAAAGTCATGTTTGCACATTCGATTAAAGGTTGTCGTCCCTTGTGACGGACGTCTGGGGTGCTAACACCTTCCCCGTGCGTAAATACAACTCCCGAACCTTTTACTTAAAAGTTCGTAGATAGCGTCTTTTCCGGTTTTCCCGACGTTTTCCTCAAATAAACGTTGGTGGCGACTCCGCGCGTATTCCTTTCGTGGAACACGCTTCCCGCGAGTCACGCGTCGCCCTCCCGCCGAAGGGCAGGTTGCGACAATAACTTTTCCATTGGATATCCTAATAAGACAAGTAACCTATCGCGACCCGAAAAATTTAACATGGAAAACTCAGGTGAATTCCGAGTGGAAAAAGTTTTGACTCGGATGTCCAATTGAGGCCCGTAATATATCATGGCGATTAAAAGTTGAAATGGAATGCCCATGCATATTCGGACGGCCATAACGTTTGACTCGGATGCCCGATCTAAGCTCATAATTTGTTTTGACACTCTTAGGAAATAAATGAAGCCCATTGCAAATACAAACGACCATAACTTTTCCACCGGATCTCTAAATAAGGCAAGTAACCTATCGCGACGCTCAAAATTTATCGTGGAACACTCGGGTGAGTTCTGACGGGCAAAACTTTTGACTCGGATGTCCGATTCAGGCCCATAATATATCATGGCGATTAAAAGTTGAAATGGAATGCCCATGCATATTCGGACGGCCATAACGTTTGACTCGGATGCCCGATCTAAGCTAATAATTTGTTGAGACGCTCTTAGGAAAAAAATGAAGCCCATCGCAAATACAAACGACCATAACATTTCCACCAGATCTCTGAATAAGGAAAGTAACCAATCGTGACGCTCAAAATTTAACATGGAAAACTTCGGTGAATTCCGACGGGCTAAAGTTTTGACTCGGATGTCCGATTGAGGCCCGTAATATATCATGGCGATTTAAAAGTTGAAATGGAATGACCACGCATATTCGGACGGCCATAACGTTTGACTCGCATGCCCGATCTAAGCTCATAATTTGTTGAGACTCTCTTAGGAAAAAAATGAAGCCCATCGCCAATTCAAACGACCATAACTTTTCCACCGGATCTCCGAATAAGCCAAGTAACCTATCGAGACGCTCAAAATTTATCATGGAAGACTCGGGTGAATTCCGACGGACAAAAATTTTGACTCGGATGTCCAATTGAGGCCCGTAATATATCATCGCCCTCGAAAGTAGAAATGGACTGACAACGCAAATTCGGACAACCATAACGTTTGACTCGGATTCCCGATTGAAGCTCATAATATATCGAGATGCTCTTAGGATAAAAATGAAGTCCATCGCAAATACAAACGCCCAAACTTTTCCTCCGGATCTCCGAATAAGGAAAGTAACCTACCGCGAAGCTCAAAATTTACATGGAAAACTCGGGTGAATTCCGACTGGAGAAAGTTTTGACTCGGATGTCCGATTTAGGCCCGTAATATATCATGGCGATTAAAAGGTTAAATGGAATGCCCATGTATATTCGGACGGCCATAACGTTTGACTCGGATGCCCGATCTAAGCTCATAATTTGTTGAGACGCTCTTAGGAAAAAAATGAAGCCCATCGCAAATACAAAGGGCCATAACTTTTCCTCCGGATCTCCGAATAAGGAAAGTAACCTATCGCGACGCTCAAAATTTATCATGGAAGACTCGGGTGAATTCCGACGGGCAAAACTGTTGACTCGGATGTCCGATTGAGGCCCATAATATATCATCGCCCTCGAAAGTAGAAATGGACTGACCACGCAAATTCGGACAGCCATAACGTTTGACTCAGATTCCTGATTGAAGCTCATAATATATCGAGATGCTCTTAGGATAAAAATGATGACCATCGCAAATACAAACGGCCATAACTTTTCCTCCGGATCTCTAAATAAGGAAAGTAACTGTCATACCCTAATTTCTTCCGGGGACCTTTGCTTGATGACATGCGACCTTTGTTTGGTCCTTGTAAGGTGCTTGGCACCCATCATTAGGCAATTTGTGAAATTCTGGGACGTGCCAGAAAACAAAAGAAAATATTGATGCACAATCCGTAAGGTTCCGTGACACACCGGAAATCAAATGGAGGCATCGTTGCACAATTAGCGAGGTTCCGTAACATTCCGTAAGTCAAAAAGGGGATGATTATGTAATCCACAAGGTTCCGTAACATTAAGGAAATAAAATAAGTATCGTTACGAAATTCGTAAGTTTCCGTAACTTTACGAAAAAAAGAATCACCAAAAATGGCAGGGGGTGTACATAGTAAAAATGGGGGTGCAAATAGCAACCAGGCCCACTTGGGCCCTCCAGAATATTCCTCCAGAAGGCTGTTGCTTCGGGAGGAAGCAACCCTGCTCGCCTGGGCGAGCTGGGCGGCAAGCATCTCCCCTATTTTGCTATAAATAGGGGAGGAAGTGAGAAGGAAAAGGGTTGAGCCCCTTAGGCACTTCTCTCTCTTTCGAATTTGCTTGGAAAAATTGTTTCCGTGAAGAAAATCTAAGTCGAGGCGCTTCCGAAACGTTTCCATAACGTTTTCCGTGAAGAATTTCGCAAAGGTTTCGACCGTTCTTCGACGTTCTCCATTCGTTCTTCATCGTTCTTCGATCTTCAACGGGTAAGTACCTCGAACCAAGCTTTTCGATTCATTCTATGTACCCGTGGTGGTCCACATTGTGTTTTGTGTATTTTTATTCTTGTTTCATTTAATTTTTATACCCCCTTTTGACGTGCTTAAGCCATTTTATTTAATTCATTTCTCGCTTAACCTAAAAATAAAATAAATTTCCACCGATCGTTTGAATTGTATTATCCGTTAACTTCGGTTAAAATGAATTCCGACCGTTCGGTCGTGCCGTAACCACGTTGGAAATCAAAAAAGAGGTAAAATAATAATATACTAATAAAAAAAACATCTTTTAGTAAAATAAAGCGGAAAATCAATCGGACATTTTCTCTTTGGGATTTCTCATTCTTAATTGAATTGACTAATAACTAAAGTGAAACTAAGGCTAAAATCAACTCGCCTAGTCAAGCTCGTCCATAAAAATAGGTTTTTGAAGTTTATCATTTCAATTTCTTACTAAGTAAAATGGATCATTTTCAAGGTCCAATGCCTTAAAATGATCACCTTTTAAGTGAAAAAGAATCACTTGATAAGAAAGAACTACGTAGGTCTGATTTCCTCATCGCAATTGAGGAATACGTAGGAGCAAAGGGAAACACCCTTGTCGACCACAAAAAGAGAAAAATATAAAAAGGGTATAAAGGATATAAGGACATAAAAGGGAAACGTAAAAATTAAAGTCATGTTTGCACATTTGATTAAAGGCTGCCGTCCCTTGTGACGGACGTGTGGGGTGCTAATACCTTCCCCGTGCGTAAATACAACTCCCGAACTTTCACTTAAAAGTTCGTAGATCGCGTCTTTTCCGATTTTTCCGACGTTTTCCTCAAATAAACGTTGGTGGCGACTCCGCGCGTATTCCTTTCGTGGAACACGCATCCCGCGAGTCACGCGTCGCCCTCCCGCCGAAGGGTAGGTTGCGACAGTTGGCGACTCCGCTGAGGACTGTTTTTAGAGAGTTAGGCCATTTGATCTTGTGCAAACGTTTTACTGTGACTTATCCCTTTGTTGGTTTCCCTTCATTATGTTCTTGTGTATATAAACTCTTTATTGCTTTTAGTGCGTTTTAAAATGTATGCATGTGGTAAATATTTATTCATTTGATGCACACAAACACTAACACTATTAGCACACACTGTGAGTTGAAAAAGGGCCCTATACCCGGGTTCGTGGGAACATAAGGAGTGGAGGTGAATCCGTGATCATGCTAGGTCTCCGACTTGCTTGATTACAGTGAACCCTCATCTAGAGTTTTTCTCTTTGAAAACATATTGTTGCTAGTAGTCCCTACTGCTGCAGTATGTTCTTCGAAGGGGATGATACCTCTAGAAACCATCAAGAGAGATATGACTACCTTGGGGGTTATCACTAAAAGCCTAGTTAGCTCTCTCCCTTATAGGTCCCTTAAATAGGGGCACGGAGCAAACACGCTGCGTGCCATTTTTCACACTGCCATGCATAAGTATCATATACCCTTTTGCTTATATTTGTTTGTGAATATTGTCGTACTATGTACATCCCCGTGTTGTGCCTTTCGCATATGCATCATGCGTGGGTTTCGTCTTTCATCCCTTCACTTTAGCAAACCGACGGAGGGTCCGTGTCGCCTTCTTAAAAAACATACGTTGGGTGCCATGCTGCCCAAACGTTGTATCCAAGAAGGAAACAATTTCTCGGGCTCCCGTATTCGTAAATTGCATCTGTGTCATATGCATTTCTTCATGCATTCATCCATTCCACCCATGATAGATGTCGGAGTTTTGATTCGCACTAGATCTTGTTACACTTTAGTAAAACATGGGATCAAGTCAAAAGCCTTCGCTTAAAAAGAGGTTTTATCAAGTCAAAAATCAAGAGCTTAGAGGTCACCAGTTTACGAAAGTTGGGGCAATTAATGGGTCAACTTCAACAGCAAGCCTTCCGCAAAGCCTATGGTAAGCATTTGGGACCTAGCTTGGGTAGAAGTCTCCATGGAACCAATTGCATCCCTTGCCCAGTATTATGACCAGCCCCTAAGGTGCTTCATATTCGAGGACTTCCAGCTAGTGCTGACTGTGAAAGAGTTTGAAGAAATCCTGGGATGCCCACTGGGAAGAAGGAAGCCATATCTTTTCTCTGGGTTCTATCCCTCCACGACAAGAGTTGCCAAGGTAGTGAAAATATCAGCACAAGAGTTGGACCGTGTAAAGCAAAACAGGAATGGGGTAGTCGGAGTACCAAGGAAGTGTTTGGAGGAAAGGCCAAAGGCCTTGGCAAAATCAAGGCGAATGGGCTTTTTTTATTGACATCTTGGCGCTTTTGATCTTTGGAGGTGTCCTCTTTCTAAATATGGAAGGGTTAGAGGACCTAGCAGCGATTGACGCTTTCCTCGCCTTTCATCATGGCAAGGGAAGCCCGGTCGTCGCCATTTTGGCCATGCATGACACGTTCGACCAGAGATGTGAAAAGAGCGGCGCAAAAATTGTTTGTTGTACACCGGCTCTCTATGTGTGGCTGGTTTCGCACCTTTTTCTCCAAGAAGGTAGGCCCGTCTATCCGCTACAAGGTCACCGCTCGTGCGTCGAAAAAAAGAAAGACGAATTGGGACCAACTCTTGGCTAGCATAAAGGGGCGTCTGTTAATTGGTTCCCTCGCTAGAAGGAAGGAAGAATCAGGATTCTATCTTCATGCGAAGGATTTCCAAATGTTCCCTTAATGGGAACAAGGGGTTGTATAAATTATAATTCTGTCCTCACCACGGGGTTTCAGTGACCCCAATGCAAAGGTACTCCAAGGAGTTCGCAAGGCATGTGATGCGGTGTGAAGAAAAGACAGAGAGCTTAGGGGAAGCAGTAATGGGAGCATCGGCGGCTATCATAAGTGGCTGAGAGTCCGGACACAAGGATTGGATTGGCTCCCAAATCTAAAGACTATGAGAGACGATGAGGTTAAAGCTTCGGAAGAAAGTGATGAGGTACAAGCCCTAAAGGCAGAGCTTGAAAGAGCCCGGGTAGTCGAAGAGAAGTTCAAGTCCATAGCCATCAAAGTCTGAGGAGAGTATGATGAACTAAGGGACGTCAATATGGCCACCGCTGAAGCCTTGGAACGAGAAACCAAGAAGGCCTGAAAGGAAGAACACGACCAAAACAAAGTTTTGAGGGGCTTTTTAGGGCAGCAATAGTGAGCTCAAGCTCCGAAGAGGTGAAAGGAATCATCACGGGTCAAAGGCATGATCTTGAAGGACGAGCTAAAGGCTTGCCTTAGGTCGAAAAGAAATTTGTCCCAACAGTTAAGCGAGACTGAAGGGAATATGTGGGCCATCATCGATGAGTGCAAAGAGAAGCTAAATCTAGCAGCGACTCACGAGCAAAGGCTAGAGGATGAGTACGCCAAGATATCAGCAGAAAGGGAAGCAAGGGAAAGGGTAATTGATTCATTGCACCAAGAGGCAACAATGTGGATGGACCAATTTGCTCTTACTTTGAACAGGAGTCAAGAACTTCCTCAATTGCTAGCCAAGGCCAAAGCAATGGCGGACACCTACTCTGCCCCCGAGGAGATCCACGGACTTCTCAGCTATTGTCAGCATATGATAGACTTAATGGACCATATGATTAGAAACCGCTAGGAAGTTTGTATTGTCGCTCAGATCTTGACTAGTTATAACTTTTTGAATAAAATGAGTTTATCCCACGTTTTTACTCCAAAAATCAGTGCGAATCAAGTCACTCCCGCATTTTATCTCTAGCATGCATTGTATGTTGGTCTCGTCCTTTGTCACGGGAAGCCGGAAGGTCCATATCACCTTCTTAACTGTACACATAAGGCACTGCGCCCCCAAATGCGCAAGTAAGAAGAGATAATTTTTCGGGTTCTCGTGTCCGTAAATGCATTCATATCATGCATCGCATAAACATCTCTTCATGGCCTCATAATATCATTCCTGCATTTGTCTGTTATCATATTACAGCCTCACATTTTGCATGAGTCATGGCATCATCATGCATATGCGTTCAACAAACTTTTTGATCTGCAAAATTGCATACCATTTGTTTTCATGTTTGCTCATCCTTGCGTTTTCCTCTACAAAACAAAAACAAAAAAGGGGAAGCGTGAAACTTCACACTACATTCTTAGTTGCATGTGTTAGGCACCATGAGCCAACCATGTTGGGATCATAAACCCATTTCTAAAAAAAAAGCACACAACAACAAAACAAAATAATTGAACATGGTACCTAATGCATGGTTAACTAGGAAATGGTGTTTCTTCGGGCATCTCAATTTCATAATTACATTTTCCGTGCATAAGCTTAAAGTATGCCCGAGTCATTCATCCCTATGAGATGTTGTTGAAGTATTGGCGATCAGAATTGCCATTCCTTGGATTATAGGGTTGAACCAAGCTCATGCTTTTACAAAAAGGTTCATCAAGTCAAGTTGAAATATGGAAGTAACCGTCTTGCAAAATTGGGGCAAAAGATGAATCGAGTCACATCACTGCTTCGTCTACTGCCAAACATATTTAGGATTGTTGATGTCCTTGTTACTTCCAGTTTCACCTTGACAAAGATGTCATGGACCATGTTGAAAATCTAAATTGATTCAACCCCATATCCTGCGTAAAAATTCGCAATACTTCAACTGTACATCATTCGCATGCATCCATGCTTTTCATTGGTTGCATTGCTCATTACATTCTTTCCTTGAAAAATAAAATAAAATAAAATAAAATGAACTTAATCATTGTTATAAAAAAGAAAAGAACATGCTTTACGGTGCCCTTACCGAACCCGTGCTAGAGCTAGAGTAATGGGTAAAGTAGAGGTGGCGCAAGAGCAGATGAAGGCTGACATGGAGGCCGTGAAGGAGCAAATGGCCACAATGATGGAGGCTATGATGAGCATGAAAAAGATAATGGAAGCCATGCGGTTATAGTTGCCGCTACCAGCACTGTTGCTAAGGTGAACCCAATGCCCCCATCTGGCCTCAAGCAAATGAATCATCCAACCTCAAATATGGTAGGCCAAGAATTTGGGAGGTGCGAATGACCCCATGATGTGCAAATTCAAAACAAGCACGTCTTCCCGCCATATGGCTTGCCTCCCAAACTATACACCACCCAATGTGGCGTACATTCCCAATGAGGATGTCAATAACCCCACTCCCATACTCATTAAGAGCCAACAACCCCAAACTGATCATGCACATGTCTCTTAAACCGTGGAAGAGACACATGAAATTCCCCACCACAATCTAGCCGACTTCGAGCCTTGCCTCGGATATGCCACTAAAGGGTAAGCAGTGGGTGGTATACCCATGCCAAACACTTTGGAGGGCCCTCAGTTTCGCCCACGACCACAACCCTTGCATTTTGCGGTGGGAAGAGCCCCTCCTGCTATGGCTGAAAAGGGAAAGTTGGATCATATAGAGGAAAGGCTCAAGGACATTGAAGGATTCGAAGATTGTGCCTTTGCTAACCTAGAAGAGTTGTTCCTAGTACCCAAACATTGTCATTCCCAAGTTCAAAGTGCCGGACTTTGACAAGTACAAGGGGACTACTTGCCCCAAGAACCATCCAAAGATGTATTTTCGGAAGATAAGGGCATACGAAAAAGATGAGAAACTGCTGATACATTTTTCTAAGAAAGTCTTACTAGGACAACTGTCACCTGGTATACTAACTTAGGAACCTTCCTGAGTCCATTCTTGGAAAGACCTAATGGTTGCCTTCGTTAGGCAGTGCCAGTACAATTCTGGTATGGCTCCGGATAGGATGCAACTACAGAACATGTGCAAAAAGGGGGCATGAATCTTTCAAAGAATACGCCCAAAGATGGAGAGACTTGTCAACTCAAGTAGCACCCCCAATAACAGCGAAAGAGATTATCACAATGATAGTAGACACGTGACCGGTGTTCTACTATGAAAAATGGTGGGTTACACACCTTCAAGTTTTATAGATTTGGTTTTCACCAGCAAAAAGATCGAAATGGGTCTGAAAAGAGGCAAATTTAATCATCCTGCTTGGACGAATGAGAAAACTGGGGCAAATGAAGAGGGTGAGGATGAGGGAGAAACCCATGCAATGACTGCCATTCCTGTACGGCCAAGTTTCCCACCAACCCAACAATGTCATTACCCAACCCTTCTCCTTACCTACTGCCCATTTATCCACAAAGGCCATCCCTAAATCGACAACAAAACCCACCTACCACACAACCAATGCTAAACACCACCTTTGGCACAAACTAAAACACCAACCAAGAAATGAATTTTGCAGCGGAAAGCCTGTAGGATTCACCCCAAATTCCGGTGTCATATGCTAACTTGGCTCCCATATCTACTTGATAATGCAATGGTAGCCATAACCCCTGCTAGGTTCCCTCAAACCTCCATTTTCCTGAGGATACGACTCGAACGCAACATGTGCATATCGTGGAGGAGCCCTGGGGCATTCCATTGAGCACTGTATGATCCTGAAGCATAAGGTGCAAAGTCTAATTGATGTGGGTCGGCAAAAATTTGAGGAGAATCGCTTGTTGAATCCTAACACTGACAAGCGACACCACACATGAGCCAGTTTTGAAAGCTGTTGTTAGGTGTCTCTAATGACTCATCAGGATTTCCAAGTTTATGCCATTATTGTAACCCACAGTTACAATGCTAAAATGAATGAATTTGACATCCTTGTCTCTCTCATCATCTCACAAACACATCTTTGCTTATTCAACTTCCACCGGAATGTAAGTGTAAGCCATTGGTTTGTTTGCTCTAAGCGACCTGCGCTCTTGAGTGTTAACTTCCAAGACCGTTCAATCAGAGATTGCTCGTCCTGCACGTTGGTGGGGGTGCCGTAAAACAACGAGTAAAAGTTCAAAACAAATAAGTTTCAAAATAAAAAAAAAAGCATTTGATTAACTGTGTTTTCAAGACGTTCATGTGACCTCATTTTAACATTCCAGAAAGTTTGTCTTTTTAGAGAGAAGTGAGTTATCAAGAATAGGATGTTGGACAAATGGCCTCTGTGGCGTCCCAAAATTAATGACTGGTTTAATATAAATAATTTAAATAACAAAAACCATGGTAAATTTTTTTTTTCTTCTTTTTCTTTTTCGTTTCTTTCTCTTTTCACCGTAACTAGGTTTAGAAGGAAAATCCTCATTATAAAGTCCTAAATGGCCAGTTCACAACTCTATTCGGAGTCATTTCTTTCTTACCGCTCATAATTCTCTAAATTATTTTGCTGTTTCAAAAGGAAGAATGTACCAGCCATTACTTTAGGTCGTCACATGAAGATAAAAGAATAAAATACGGTCGATAAACTCTATTACAAATAAAGTTGCTAATGCTTTCTTTTCAAATAACAAGATCGATTATAAATGCATTCATCATTTAAAGCTGTCCAAAATATGGGAGTTTTACAAAATATATAGTGTCATCCAGAGCAAAGGTGTCCATAGTGGTGGCTTCAGCCACATGTATACAATCATCAAATTCCTATACATCAGGTCTACCCATACAAAAACAAAAGAGTAAACCTAACAGTCAGTCCTAGATACACCCACCCTCAAAAAGTATACAAAACTAATCCAAAAAGCTGTCCACTAGGATGAAGAGCCTCCGCTGATCGCCATCTCCCTCGGGCCACTATCCTCTGTAGAGTCTGCCTCAGATGCCGACATGACTTCCTCGGGAGAATCCACCTCAAGAAGTGGATCCTCATCACCCTCTAGAAAGTCAAGGGCATCCACAGCAGGCTCAGGAGGTAGCTCCTCCAGGTCCTCCTCAGGGTCTTCCTCGGATGACGTTACCTCGATCACTTGAACGGGCTCCACTAGACGATATGGTGTAGGCGTGGGTAGTATCCACTCCACAGTGCGCTGAAGCGTCCGTGCAGGTTCATCTGGATGCACCAAAGAAGTAGCCGTGAATCGAATGGTGCCCCGAAATCGGCACCTCGTGTTGCCTTCGAGGGTCTCCCAAGCTCCCTCTAGGCACTCCATCTCTACTCGATCACGAATTAGCTGCGCCGCCATCACGATCTACAAGAAAGAAGAGAAAGGGGTAGACTCTTTCACAAGAATCTAACTGCGCTGCACACGATTTGTCTCATAACCACTACATGCAAGTAAAAGGGGTATTTTAAGGCTTTCCATCTCTGGTAATCGATTACACAGCCTTGGTAATCGATTACCAGAGGCTAAACTTGAATTACACAGCCTCAGAACATGAAATATGCAAAAATACACTGTGTAATCGATTACACATGCCTGGTAATCGATTACCAGTGACCCATTCCTCTGTGTAATCGATTACACAGGCTGGTAATCGATTACCAGAGGCTCCCTAGGTTTCCTCACTTCGTTTTTAAGCCTGGTAATCGATTACACCCCGTGGTAATCGATTACCAGAGACCATCTTAGCCTCCTGTCTTCATTTTTAAGCCTTGTAATCTATTACCCACCCTTGGTAATCGATTACCAGAGACTATACTCCACATATCACACAAATTCACAGCTGGTCAGCCACCACAAGCCTCCTTGCTTTGTGGTCTTTGTTTTCCTTTTATCGGTTGACTGCAAGGAGCTCGCCTGCTTAGGTACATCACAGGTTCTCACTGACCGACTATGCCCGGGTTGGGTCGGGATTGGTCAAGCTTGGTTTTGGGCAATAGCACCCCACCTGACGTCCCCAAGGTCTCCTGACCCCCGCGACATATCTCCAGGTACCACTCTGTGGTCAACAATAAAAGCAGGAAGTTTCACCCTTCAACACTTCCTCATCTCAAGCTTGTAGGATTATGGGGTACCCATCACATGTGGTACTAGGTGGCGGTCGGGCGATGGTGCACAACAAGTTTTTCCACATCCACAATGCGCGCATAAACCCACCATCCCCTGTTGCCCACCTCCAACTGAGCTCACGTACTCCCACGTAGCCCATATCCTCGTTTCTCTCAACACCGGGTCCCCATCAATCCTCCCAAGCTTCCACAACATCCAAGCAAAACAACATTCAAACAACACAAGCTATCACAGCCAAGCAAAACAGAACAAAGACAGAAAACTCTGCTCAACACATCAACCAAAATCACAGCTTTTCTCACTTAAAGACCACAGTAACAATTCCTTCGATCCAATTCATTAACCGTTGGATCGACTCCAAAATTTTACTGGGAGTCTATAGTGCATAAGCCTACATTTGGACCGTTGGGATCTACTGGCAAACATCCAGAACTCATTCTGCACTAGACTTTCCACAGCCAACCACACACAAGCATTTTCTCTGCACTTGTGCAAAATTCTGCTGCACAATTTCTCAGCAAAAATTCTGCATAAGTGCAGATTTCGAAAATCACACTTCCTCTCATCCAATCTTGCCCAAATCAATTCCTACAAGTCCCAAATCATGTATCAATCATGCCTAAACCAAATTCAAGCTTTAAAGCACAGCAACACAGAATCTAGGTGTCCAACACCCCTCCATTCAATGGCTTTTCTAGGTTTGAAAGGTGAAATTTAGAATGAGGTAAATTTGAAGCAAACTCTCACCTCACACCAGTCCATAACATCCATTTAGACTTGTTCAAACTGGATTTACACCTAAAATCTCTCCGAATCAAAATTTGACACTTCAACACCCAAATTTGCCCTAGAAATGGCTCTTTGTTCACTTTGGTCATTTATTTTTCTCTCTAGCACAGTCCAAGCTTTCTCATAAGTCCTAAATGACATTTCAAGCTAGTATTAACTCACTTTAACCTCCATTTACCACAGAATTCAGACTTAGCCTTTCAACCCTCAAAGTCTCACTCTTTTTTTTTCCACTCATAACATCACATTCTCACTTTCTAACCCTAGGTTAGTTCTACCCTTCGTCCCTAACAGATTTCCATCAGCAATTTCAGCATATAAACATCACAAACATCATCACAAAAACCCTAAAACAGAATGGGTATGTTTAACTCATCCAAACATGGCAATTTCAACAAGCTTTCAACAAATGTCTTCACAAATAATCATCACACAGCAGAACCCTAGCAAGATTACCCATCATATCTCCCAAAACCCCATACCCACGAAATTTAAGAGAGAAAGAAGTCCACCCAAACCTGAATTTTCGAAGTCCCACTTGTAGCCACGCACTTCACGACTCCGGGAATGCCCTCTTTTTGCGATTTGGAGCGGAAATGAGCACCAAAGGTTGGAGCTTTGTTGGGCAACAATGGTGGATGGGAGAAAAGAAGAAGAAGGCTGCGTGAGAGAGAGGGAGAGCTGTCTGAAATTTTGTGGGGCTGAGTGAAGAGAGAGAGAGTTGCTTTTTGGTCTTAAATAAAAGGTTTTCCCTTTTTCCGTTATTTTATTCAAGCTCTGCCACATGTCCCTATTTGAGTGGAGCAAGAAGGGCCCACTTTCTCTTTTTGACTGTGACCCATACTCAGTCACAAAAGTGAGAAAAATCTGACCTTTGAAATGCTAAAATCCTGCCTCGGTTTGCGTGTCGTTTCTCTGATTCCATTTTCTCGCGTTTCTCTGCGTCCGCCTGGGCCAGTTTTCGAAAGCAAGCAATATATATATCAAAACGCTCAGAATAAAACCCCGAGCGTGGTTCAGAGGTTGGTTTCGTTAAATTCAAAGTCGCACGCAAAACGATGATTTTTAACTAATTAATTAAGAATTAACCCATAACCTCCCAGTTATGGATTTCTCTTCCTTAATTAGTCTAACCCGCGTATCTTGCCCCCACTATTCCTATTTCTACCAAGAACATATCTATACATATACACAGAACAATACTTATATATATATATATAATCATTCAAAATACATCGTTTCCGTAAACTCAGGGTAGAAATTTCCAGGATGTTACAGCCTCAGTTACCTTAAGAAAAAGGGGGGTTGAATTAAGATACAAGGACTATTCCCCAATTAAACTTTCACTCTCTCTTTTCGGATTAACAATGCACCCTTAACATGAATTACTCAAAAGACAATTCAAAGTAAACTTCTTTAAAGCAAAAGATAAATAGCAATAAATAAAAGAAGTTTAAGGGAAGAGAGGAATGCAAACTTGATTTATACTGATTCGGCCACTTCCCGCGCCTACGTCCAGTCCTCAAGCAACCCACTTGAGATTTTCCACTCTCTTTGTAAAACTCCTTTTACAAAGTCTGAACCACACAGGGACAACCCTTCCCTTGTGTTCAGGAATCCTCTACAACAAGAGACCCACGGTCTCTTAATCCCTTTTCGGAAATAAGAAGAAGAAAAGAAGAAATCTCTCTTAAAAGAGATAGATTCTATAATGAAGATCAATCAAAATTCTTTATTGAATATGCAAGTGGTTGACCAAGGAATCTTTTTGAGAGGATAAAACTATTTGGGCAATGAAAAGTCTCTTTAAATTCGTGTTTCCAAGTCACCTTTGATGGCCATTCATAAACCATTTGAATAGATGTGACTCTTGGAAATTATTTTCTGAAAATCTCCTCTGGTAATCGATTACAAGACTTGTGTAATCGATCACAGGCTTTAAAATTTGAATAAACTGCTGGTAATCAATTACCATCCATGTGTAATCGATTACACATTATAAATTTTGAATTCAAATTTCTAGTGACTATGATAAACATTTTCAGCTGTTGGTAATCGATTACCATAGAGAAAATCTCAATTTGAAATGATAGAATTCTTTGGTCAAACCTTTTGTATTTTCAATTTGGAAACTTCTTCCTAAAGATTCTAGAGATCAACTTGATCATATATCTTGATTTTCTTGGATTTTTGTCTTGAGTAAAACTTAGAAGCACTTGATCCTTTAGCATCATCAAGACATCAAAACATCTTGCTTCTACATAGGAGTCATTTGACTTAATCCATCAACTGAAAGATCCTTCAACTATTTCTCGTCCTTGGAAAATTCTTTTTGCAAGAATCAACTGCATCTTTCATTCTTCCTCACTGCGAGGTTGTGAAAACAAGACAACAATTGGTACCTCTAAGCCCTACACTGGGGCAATGAAAGGCCCCATGCATAAACCTCAAACGAACCTAGGGGCAGATTAGAAGTTCTCACCCAATAGGTTCCTTGCTACAAGGTCATGACGGAAGACAACGATTGTAC
The DNA here is from genome assembly GCF_000004515.6 of Glycine max. NCBI lineage: Eukaryota > Viridiplantae > Streptophyta > Magnoliopsida > Fabales > Fabaceae > Glycine > Glycine max. The sequence goes on along the minus strand of NC_016088.4, from coordinate 14,578,060 downwards.
CTCAAAGCCTTACACTGGAGCAACGAAAGGCACCATGCAAAAACCTCAAGCGAACCTAGGGGCAGATTAGAAGTTTTCACCCAATAGGTTCCCAGCTACAAGGTCATGACAAAAGATAACAATTGGTACCTCAAAGCCTTACACTGGGGCAATGAGGGGCATCGTGCATGAGCCTCAAGTGAACATAGGGGCAGATAAAAATTTATCATCCGTCGATGTTTTTAAACAAGAAAAAAAGGGGGGGAGACAAACCCTAGGATTTCAATGGATTGATTAAACATCAAATGGCTCCATTGTCGTCACTCCAAAATGGTCAAGTGACTAAATCAAAAAGAACATACACTCTGAGGGAATTCCCGGAGAGATTTGCAAAAAGATAGGATGAGGTTGCATGAATTATCACCTTTTTCAAAAGGACAGTCAATCTGTGTTTTCCAAAAAATCAAATCAAAATCAAAATCACAAAATAGGGAAAGAATGTCATGAACATTGTACAACTTTCCATTACATTGCATTGTTTCATATGAAGTCCGCATTTACCAAATTTCACGACAAAGGTTGCATGCATCTGCATCCCTAAAAATCATGTTAACTGCATAGATTCCTACATCTAATGTCCAAATCTTGTGGATTTGGGATGACTGGCCCTCTCGATGAGTCTATCTCTTGCTTTCTACACGCCCTCACCTTTAGAGGACTACACGTCCTCGCCAACAGAGGGCTACACGCCCTCACCTTGAGAGGACTACACGTCCTCGCCAACAGAGGGCTGCACGCCCTCACCTTTAGAGGACTACACGTCCTCGCCAACAGAGGGCTGCACGCCCTCACCTTCGTAGGGCTACACGCCCTCGCCATCCGAGGACCACACGTCCTCACCTTCAGAGGGCTACACATCCTCGCCATCAGAGGACTACACGTCCTCACCTTCAGAGGGCTACACGCCCTCGCCATCAGAGGACTGCATGTCCTCACCTTCGTAGGGCTACACGCCCTCACCTTTAGAGGACCACACGTCCTCACCTTCAGAGGGCTACACGCGCTCGCCATCAGAGGACCACACGTCCTCACCTTCGTAGGGCTACACGCCCTCACCTTTAGAGGACCACACATCCTCACCTTCAGAGGGCTACAAGCCCTCGCCATCAGAGGGCTGCACGCCCTCACCTTGAGAGGACTACACGTCCTCGCCAACAGAGGGCTGCACACCCTCACCTCCAGAGAACTACACATCCTCGCCTTGAGAGGGCTGCACGCCCTCACCTTTAGAGGGCTACGTGTCCTCATTTTCTGTGTGCTCCACATCTGCACCTTAAGAGAATTTAAGGTCCTCTGTCCTTAAATGCTTAACCGAGACTTGCACTCCCGATTAAGGGACCAGTAGTTTCCTTTTAATGGTTCCTGGGCCACCCCCTGATATTGGAGGAGGGCCAACTGTGCGAGCACAACCAGAGAGGGAGGCTATCACACAGCTACTATGCATACCGGGGCAAGATTTCACCCGTGCCGCTGCAAAGAGACGAGTGCGGATCATGCACACCAACATGACCACTCTTACACAGATATAGATGACATTGCTACTTAGCAACATTCTGCCCAGCGACCGCAATGCCAATCTCCCCCTGCAAAAGTATCAGTTGGTCTGTGTCGTCCCGACATGGGTAAGTATGCATATGGTTCAACTGATTTCTGATACCATCTATTGTTTGCAGGGATCGCACCCACAAAGAAACCCAGTGGACCTGAAGAAGTCCAACAGGGCCCTGGGATTTCCAGCTCTGGTTACGGGCCTCTGTCGGCCCTACAAGGCGCCCGTTCCCCCCAGCAAGTTCATGTCGTCGTGGCATAGGTAAGTATGCACTTCCCCCAACTGATTTCTGATGTCATCTATTGTTTGCAGGGATTGTGCCCGCAAGACACCTAGTGGACCCGAAGAAGGCCAACAGGGTCTTGGAGTTGCCAGCTCTAAATACGGGTCTCTGTCAGTTCTAGGGAGTGCCTGTCGCCCCCAGCAAGGTCATCAGGCCCCCCTACCAATCGAGCTTTCATCAAGAAGTACTGCGCCCCCAGGCAGGCGCAGGGCGAAACACCACATCAGCATTGGGATGGCCGGTAGCGGGCAATAGACACACCGCCACCACCTCTAGAGTTCACCTCAGCTCATCCATAAAAATTTTAGAGCGTTGCCTACGACACATGGCCGACCAATAGACGACCAAGTCCAAAGCCAAAGGTAAGCAAAGTACTAGGTCCATGACCGACAAATCATTAGGCGTCCAGCTCAAGACGTTAAAGAGGCGCTACTAGGAGGCAACCTAGTACCTTTTGAATCTATGCTTGTTATTTGATCACTTTTTATAGTAGAACGCACCTAGTTGCTCATGATCCTGGGAATTTAAATAAAACAAGCGCAAGCTCGGAAGGTAGTCATACCTCACAAAATATATATATGTATGTTTAGGAAGTGAAAATACCTTAGATATGCATGTATGTAAACAAAAAAAAAAACACTTCATAAGATATATATATGTATGTTTAGGTAGAAAGATACCTTAGATATGCATGTATGTAAACAAAAAATACTTCACAAAATATATATATGTATGTTTAGGTAGAAAGATACCTTGGATATGCATGTATATAGCAAAAATACCTTACAAAACATATATATGTATGTTTAGGTAGCAAGAATAAAAATACACATTGTGTTTTGTGTATTTTTATTCTTGTTTCATTTACTTTTTATACCCCCTTTTGATGTGCTTAAGCCATTTTATTTAAGTCATTTCTCGCTTAACCTAAAAATAAAATAAATTTCCACCGATCGTTTGAATTGTATTATCCGTTAACTTCGGTTAAAATGAATTCCGACCGTTCGGTCGTGCCGTAACCACGTTGGAAATCAAAAAAGAGGTAAAATAATAATATAATAATAAAAAAACGTCTTTTAGTAAAATAAAGCGGAAAATCAATCGGACATTTTCTCTTTGGGATTTCTCATTCTTAATTGAATTGACTAATAACTAAAGTGAAACTAAGGCTAAAATCAACTCGCCTAGTCAAGCTCGTCCATAAAAATAGGTTTTTGAAGTTTATCATTTCAATTTCTTACTAAGTAAAATGGATCATTTTCAAGGTCCAACGCCTTAAAATGATCACCTTTTAAGTAAAAAAGAATCACTTGATAAGAAAGAACTACGTAGGTCTGATTTCCTCATCGCAATTGAGGAATACGTAGGAGCAAAGGGAAAGACCCTTGTCGACCACAAAAAGAGAAAAATATAAAAAGGGTATAAAGGATATAAGGACATAAAAGGGAAACGTAAAAATTAAAGTTATGTTTGCACATTTGATTCAAGGTTGCCGTCCCTTGTGACGGACGTGTGGGGTGCTAATACCTTCCCCGTGCGTAAATACAACTCCCGAACCTTTCACTTAAAAGTTCGTAGATCACGTCTTTTCCGGTTTTTCCGACGTTTTCCTCAAATAAACGTTGGTGGCGACTCCGCCTGTATTCCATTCATGGAACACGCATCCCGCTAGTCACGCGTCGCCCTCCCGCCGAAGGGTAGGTTGCGACAGTAACCTATCACGACGCTCAAAATTTAACATGGAAGACTCGGGTGAATTCCGACGTGCTAAAGTTTTGACTCGGATGTCTGATTAAGGTACGTAATAGATCATGGCGATTAAAAGTTGAAATGGAATGCCAATGCATATTCGGACGGCCATAACGTTTGACTCGGAAGCCCGATCTAAGCTCATAATTTGACGAGACGCTCTTAGGAAAATAATGAAGCCCATCGCAAATACAACTGACCATAACTTTTCCATCGGATCTCCGAATAAGCCAAGTAACCTATCGCGACGCTCAAAATTTATCATGGAAGACTCAGGTGAATTCCGACGGGCTAAAGTTTTGACTCGGATATCCGATTGAGGCTCATAATATATTATGGCGATTAAAGGTTGAAATGGAATGCCCATGCATATTCGGACGACCATAACGTTTGACTCGGATTCCCGATAGAAGCTCATAATTTGTTGAGACGCTCTAAGGAAAATAATGAAGCCCATCGCAAATACAAATGACCATAACTTTTCCATTGGAACTCCGAATAAGCCAAGTAACCTATCGCGACGCTCAAAATTTATGATGGAAGACCCGGGTGAATTCCGACGGGCTAAAGTTTTGACTCGGATGTCCGATTGAGGCCCGTAATATACCATGGAGATTAAAAGTTGAAATGGAATGCCCATGCATATTCGGACGGCCATAACGTTTGACTCGGATGCCTGATCTAAGCTCATAATTTGTTGAGACGCACTTAGGAAAAAAATGAAACCCATCGCAAATACAAACGACCATAACTTTTCCACCGGATCTCCGAATAAGGCAAGTAACCTATCGCGAAGTTCAAAATTTATCATGGAAGACTCGGGTGAATTCCGACGGCCAAAACATATGACTAGGATGTCCGATTGAGGCCCATAATATATCATCACCCTCGAAAGTAGAAATGGACTGACCACGCAAATTCGAACAGCCATAACATTTGTCTCACATTCGCGATTGAAGCTCGTAATATATCGAGACGCTCTTAGGAAAAAAATGAAGCCCATCACAAATACAAACAACCATAACTTTTCCACCGGATCTTAAAATAACGCAAGTAACCTATCGCGACTCTCAAAATTTATCATGTAAAACTCGGGTGAATTCCGACCGGAAAAAGTTTTGAATCGGATATCCGATTGAGGCTCATAATATATCTATGGCGATTAAAAGTTGAAATGGAATGCCCATGCATATTCGGACGACCATAACGTTTGACTCGGATTCCCGATTGAAGCTCATAATTTGTTGAGACGCTCTAAGGAAAAAAATGAAGCCCATCGCAAATACAAATGACCATAACTTTTCCATCGGATCTCCAAATAAGCCAAGTAACCTATCGCGACGCTCAAAATTTATCATGGAAGACTCGGGTGAATTCCGACGGGCTAAAGCTTTGACTCGGATGTCCGATTGAGGCCCGTAACATATCATGGCGATTAAAAGTTGAAATGGAATGCCCATGCATATTCGGACGGCCATAACGTTCGACTCGGATGCCTGATCTAAGCTCATAATTTGTTGAGACGCACTTAGGATAAAAATGAAGCCCATCGCAAATACAAACGACCAAAACCTTTCCACCGGATCTCCGAATAAGGCAAGTAACCTATCGCGACGTTCAAAATTTATCATGGAAGACTCGGGTGAATTCCGACGGGCAAAACATTTGACTAGGATGTCCGATTGAGGCCCATAATATATCATCGCCCTCGAAAGTAGAAATGGACTGACCACGCAAATTCGAACAGCCATAACATTTGTCTCAGATTCGCGATTGAAGCTCATAATATATCGAGACGCTCTTAGGAAAAAAATGAAGCCCATCGCAAATACAAACAACCATAACTTTTCCACCGGATCTTCAAATAACGCAAGTAACCTATCGCGACTCTCAAAATTGATCATGTAAAACTCGGGTGAATTCCGACCGGAAAAAGTTTTGACTCGGATATCCGATTGAGGCTCATAATATATTATGGCGATAAAAAGTTGAAATGGAATGCCCATGCATATTCGGACGACCATAACGTTTGACTCGAATTCCCGATTGAAGCTCATAATTTGTTGAGACGCTCTAAGGAAAAAAATGAAGCCCATCGCAAATACAAATGACCATAACTTTTCCATCGGATCTCCAAATAAGCCAAGTAACCTATCGCGACGCTCAAAATTTATCATGGAAGACTCGGGTGAATTCCGACGGGCTAAAGTTTTGACTCGGATGTCCGATTGAGGCCCATAACATATCATGGCGATTAAAAGTTGAAATGGAATGCCCATGCATATTCGGACGGCCATAACGTTCGACTCGGATGCCTGATCTAAGCTCATAATATATCGAGTACTCTCT
>NC_016088.4:14571196-14571991 GCF_000004515.6 Glycine max | reverse complement strand
ATAACTTTTCCACCGGATCTTCAAATAATGCATTCAACCTAACACGACTCTTAAAATTTATCATGTAAAACTCGGGTGAATTCCGACCGGAAAAGGTTTTGACTCGGATATCCGATTGAGGCTCATAATATATTATGGCGATTAAAAGTTGAAATGGAATGGCCATGCATATTCGAACGACCATAACGTTAGACTCGGATTCCATATTGAAGCTCATAATTTGTTAAGACGCTCTAAGGAAAAAAATGAAGCCCATCACAAATACAAATGACCATAACTTTTCCATCGGATCTCCGAATAAGCCAAGTAACCTATCGCGACACTCAAAATTTATCATGGAAGACTCGGGTGAATTCCGACGGGCTAAAGTTTTGACTCGGATGTCCGATTGAGGCCCGTAATATATCATGGCGATTCTAAGTTGAAATGGAATGCCGATGCATATTCGGACGGCCATAACGTTTGACTCGGATGCCTGATCTAAGCTCATAATTTGTTGAGACGCACTTAGGATAAAAATGAAGCCCATCGCAAATACAAACGACCATAACTTTTCCACCGGATCTCCGAATAAGGCAAGTAACCTATCGCGACGTTCAAAATTTATCATGGAAGACTCGGGTGAATTCTGACGGGCAACACATTTGACCAGGATGTCCGATTGAGGCCCATAATATATAATCGCCCTCGAAAGTAGAAATGGACTGACCACGAAAATTCGAACAGCCATAACATTTGTCTCAGATTCGCGATTGGAGGCTCATAATATATCGAGACGCTCTTAGGAAAAAAATG
>NC_016088.4:14569317-14570932 GCF_000004515.6 Glycine max | reverse complement strand
AAAAAAATGAAGCCCATCGCAAATACAACGACCATAACTTTCCATCGGATCTCGAATAAGGCAAGTAACCTATCGCGACGCTCAAAATTATCATGGAAGACTCGGGTGAATTCCGACGGGCTAAAGTTTTGACTCGGATGTTCGATTGAGGCCCATAATATATCATTGCCCTCGAAAGTAGAAATGGACTGACCACGCATATTCGAACAGCCATAACATTTGTCTCAGATTCGTGATTGAAGCTCATAATATGTCGAGACGCTGTTAGGAAAAAAATGAAGCCCATCGCAAATACAAACAACCATAACTTTTCCATCGGATCTTCAAATAACGCAAGTAACCTATCGCGACTCTCAAAATTTATCATGTAAAACTCGCGTGAATTCCGACCGGAAAATGTTTTGACTCGGATATCCGATTGAGGCTCATAATATATTATGGCGATCAAAAGTTGAAATGGAATGCCCATGCATATTCGGACGCCCATAACGTTTGACTCGGATTCCCAATTGAAGCTCATAATTTGTTGAGACGCTCTAAGGAAAAAAATGAAGCCCATCGCAAATACAAATGACCATAACTTTTCCATCGGATCTCCGAATATGCCAAGTAACCTATCGCGACGCTCAAAATTTATCAGGGAAGACTCGGGTGAACTCCGACGGGCAAAACATTTGACTAGGATGTCCGATTGAGGCCCATAATATATCATCGCCCTCGAAAGTAGAAATGGACTGACCACGCAAATTCGAACAGCCATAACATTTGTCTCAGATTCGCGATTGAAGCTCGTAATATATCGAGACGCTCTTAGGAAAAAAATGAAGCCCATCGCAAATACAAACAACCATAACTTTTACACCGGATCTTGAAATAACGCAAGTAACCTATCGCGACTCTCAAAATTTATCATGTAAAACTCGGGTGAATTCCGACCGGAAAAAGTTTTGACTCGGATATCCGATTGAGGCTCATAACATATTATGGCGATTAAAAGTTGAAATGGAATGCCCATGCATATTCGGACGACCATAACGTTTGACTCGGATTCCGGATTGAAGCTCATAATTTGTTGAGACGCTCTAAGGAAAAAAATGAAGCCCATCGCAAATACAAATGACCATAACTTTTCCATCGGATCTCCGAATAATCCAAGTAACCTATCGCGACGCTCAAAATTTATCATGGAAGACTCGGGTGAATTCCGACATGCAAAACATTTGACTAGGATGTCCGATTGAGGCCCATAATATATCATCGCCCTCGAAAGTAGAAATGGACTGACCACGCAAATTCGAACAGCCATAACATTTGTCTCAGATTCGCGATTGAAGCTCATAATATATCGAGACGCTCTTAGGAAAAAAATGAAGCCCATCGCAAATACAAACAACCATATCTTTTACACCGGATCTTCAAATAACGCAAGTAACCTATCGCGACTCTCAAAATTTATCATGTAAAACTCGGGTGAATTCCGACCGGAAAAAGTTTTGACTCGGATATCCGATTGAGGCTCATAATATATTATGGCGATTAAAAGTTGAAATGGAATGCCCATGCATATTCGGACGACCATAACGTTTGACTCGGATTCCGGATTGAAGCTCATAAT
>NC_016088.4:14566956-14569217 GCF_000004515.6 Glycine max | reverse complement strand
ATCGCAAATACAAACAACCATAACTTTACACCGGATCTTCAAATAACGCAAGTAACCTATCGCGACTCTCAAAATTTATCATGTAAAACTCGGGTGAATTCCGACCGGAAAAAGTTTTGACTCGGATATCCGATTGAGGCTCATAACATATTATGGCGATTAAAAGTTGAAATGGAATGCCCATGCATATTCGGACGACCATAACGTTTGACTCGGATTCCGGATTGAAGCTCATAATTTGTTGAGACGCTCTAAGGAAAAAAATGAAGCCCATCGCAAATACAAATGACCATAACTTTTCCATCGGATCTCCGAATAATCCAAGTAACCTATCGCGACGCTCAAAATTTATCATGGAAGACTCGGGTGAATTCCGACGTGCAAAACATTTGACTAGGATGTCCGATTGAGGCCCATAATATATCATCGCCCTCGAAAGTAGAAATGGACTGACCACGCAAATTCGAACAGCCATAACATTTGTCTCAGATTCGCGATTGAAGCTCATAATATATCGAGACGCTCTTAGGAAAAAAATGAAGCCCATCGCAAATACAAACAACCATAACTTTTTCACCGGATCTTCAAATAACGCAAGTAACCTATCGCGACTCTCAAAATTTATCATGTAAAACTCGGGTGAATTCCGACCGGAAAAAGTTTTGACTCGGATATCCGATTGAGGCTCATAATATATTATGGCGATTAAAAGTTGAAATGGAATGCCCATGCATATTCGGACGACCATAACGTTTGACTCGGATTCCGGATTGAAGCTCATAATTTGTTGAGACGCTCTAAGGAAAAAAATGAAGCACATCGCAAATACAAATGACCATAACTTTTCCATCGGATCTCCGAATAAGCCAAGTAACCTATCGCGACGCTTAAAATTTATCATGGAAGACACGGGTGAATTCCGACGGGCAAAACATTTGACTAGGATGTCCGATTGAGGCCCATAATATATCATCGCCCTCGAAAGTAGAAATGGACTGACCACGCAAATTCGAACAGCCATAACATTTGTCTCAGATTCGCGATTGAAGCTCATAATATATCGAGACGCTCTTAGGAAAAAAATGAAGCCCATCGCAAATACAAACAACCATAACTTTTACACCGGATCTTCAAATAACGCAAGTAACCTATCGCGACTCTCAAAATTTATCATGTAAAACTCGGGTGAATTCCGACCGGAAAAAGTTTTGACTCGGATATCCGATTGAGGCTCATAATATATTATGGCGATTAAAAGTTGAAATGGAATGCCCATGCATATTCGGACGACCATAACGTTTGACTCGGATTCCGGATTGAAGCTCATAATTTGTTGAGACGCTCTAAGGAAAAAAATGAAGCCCATCGCAAATACAAATGACCATAACTTTTCCATCGGATCTCCGAATAAGCCAAGTAACCTATCGCGACGCTCAAAATTTATCATGGAAGACACGGGTGAATTCCGACGGGCAAAACATTTGACTAGGATGTCCGATTGAGGCCCATAATATATCATCGCCCTCGAAAGTAGAAATGGACTGACCACGCAAATTCGAACAGCCATAGCATTTGTCTCAGATTCGCGATCGAAGCTCATAATATATCGAGACGCTCTTAGGAAAAAAATGAAGCCCATCGCAAATACAAACAACCATAACTTTTACACCGGATCTTCAAATAACGCAAGAAACCTATCGCGACTCTCAAAATTTATCATGTAAAACTCGGGTGAATTACGACCGGAAAAAGTTTTGACTCGGATATCCGATTGAGGCTCATAATATATTATGGCGATTAAAAGTTGAAATGGAATGCCCATGCATATTCGGACGACCATAACGTTTGACTCGGATTCCGGATTGAAGCTCATAATTTGTTGAGACGCTCTAAGGAAAAAAATGAAGCACATCGCAAATACAAATGACCATAACTTTTCCATCGGATCTCCGAATAAGCCAAGTAACCTATCGCGACGCTCAAAATTTATCATGGAAGACACGGGTGAATTCCGACGGACAAAACATTTGACTAGGATGTCTGATTGAGGCCCATAATATATCATCGCCCTCGAAAGTAGAAATGGACTGACCACGCAAATTCGAACAGCCATAACATTTGTCTCAGATTCCCGATTGAAGCTCATAATATATCGAGACGCTCTTAGGAAAAAAATGAAGCCCATCGCAAATACAAACAACCATAACTTTTTCACCGGATCTTCAAATAACGCAAGTCACCTATCACGACTCTCAAAATTT
>NC_016088.4:14564561-14566664 GCF_000004515.6 Glycine max | reverse complement strand
ATGGCGATTAAAAGTTGAAATGGAATGCCCATGCATATTCGGACGACCATAACGTTTGACTCGGATTCCGGATTGAAGCTCATAATTTGTTGAGACGCTCTAAGGAAAAAAATGAAGCACATCGCAAATACAAATGACCATAACTTTTCCATCGGATCTCCGAATAAGCCAAGTAACCTATCGCGACGCTCAGAATTTATCATGGAAGACTCGGGTGAATTCCGACGTGCAAAACATTTGACTAGGATGTCCGATTGAGGTCCATAATATATCATCGCCCTCGAAAGTAGAAATGGACTGACCACGCAAATTCGAACAGCCATAACATTTGTCTCAGATTCGCGATTGAAGCTCATAATATATCGAGACGCTCTTAGGAAAAAAATGAAGCCCATCGCAAATACAAACAACCATATCTTTTACACCGGATCTTCAAATAACGCAAGTAACCTATCGCGACTCTCAAAATTTATCATGTAAAACTCGGGTGAATTCCGACCGGAAAAAGTTTTGACTCGGATATCCGATTGAGGCTCATAATATATTATGGCGATTAAAAGTTGAAATGGAATGCCCATGCATATTCGGACGACCATAACGTTTGACTCGGATTCCGGATTGAAGCTCATAATTTGTTGAGACGCTCTAAGGAAAAAAATGAAGCCCATCGCAAATACAAATGACCATAACTTTTCCATCGGATCTCCGAATAATCCAAGTAACCTATCGCGACGCTCAAAATTTATCATGGAAGACTCGGGTGAATTCCGACGGGCAAAACATTTGACTAGGATGTCCGATTGAGGCCCATAATATATCATCGCCCACGAAAGTAGAAATGGACTGACCACGCAAATTCGGACGGCCATAACGTTTGACTCGGATGCCTGAGCTAAGCTCATAATTTGTTGAGACGCACTTAGGATAAAAATGAAGCCCATCGCAAATACAAACGACCATAACTTTTCCACCGGATCTCCGAATAAGGCATGTAACCTATCGCCACGTTCAAAATTTATCATGGAAGACTCGGGTGAATTCTGACGGGCTAAAGTTTTGACTCGGATGTCCAATTGAGGCCCGTAATATATCATGGCGATTAAAAGTTGAAATGGAATGCCCGTGCATATTCGGACGGCCATAACGTTTGACTCGGATCCCTGAGCTAAGCTCATAATTTGTTGAGACGCACTTAGGATAAAAATGAAGCCCATCGCAAATACAAACGACCATAAGTTTTCCACCGGATCTCCGAATAAGGCAAGTAACCTATCGCCACGTTCAAAATTTATCATGGAAAACTCGGGTGAATTCCGACGGGCAAAACATTTGACTAGGATGTCCGATTGAGGCCCATAATATATCATCGCCCTCGAAAGTAGAAATGGACTGACCACGCAAATTCGAACAGCCATAACATTTGTCTCAGATTCGCGATTGAAGCTCATAATATATCGAGACGCTCTTAGGAAAAAAATGAAGCCCATCGCAAATACAAACAACCATAACTTTTACACCGGATCTTCAAATAACGCAAGAAACCTATCGCGACTCTCAAAATTTATCATGTAAAACTCGGGTGAATTCCGACCGGAAAAAGTTTTGACTCGGATATCCGATTGAGGCTCATAATATATTATGGCGATTAAAAGTTGAAATGGAATGCCCATGCATATTCGGACCACCATAACGTTTGACTCGGATTCTGGATTGAAGCTCATAATTTGTTGAGACGCTCTAAGGAAAAAAATGAAGCACATCGCAAATACAAATGACCATAACTTTTCCATCGGATCTCCGAATAAGACAAGTAACCTATCGCGACGCTCAAAATTTATCATAGAAGACACGGGTGAATTCCGACGGGCAAAACATTTGACTAGGATGTCCGATTGAGGCCCATAATATATCATCGCCCTCGAAAGTAGAAATGGACTGACCACGCAAATTCGAACAGCCATAACATTTGTCTCAGATTCGCGATTGAAGCTCATTATATCGAGACGCTCTTAGGAAAAAAATGAAGCCCATCGCAAATACAAACAACCATAACTTTTACACCGGATCTTCAAATAACGCAAGTAACCTATCGCGACTCTCAAA
>NC_016088.4:14560186-14564409 GCF_000004515.6 Glycine max | reverse complement strand
TGAGCTCATAATTTGTTGAGACGCTCTAAGGAAAAAATGAAGCCCATCCCAAATACAAATGACCATAACTTTTCCATCGGATCTCTGAATAAGCCAAGTAACCTATCGCGACGCTCAAAATTTATCATGGAAGACTCGGGTGAATTCCGACGGGTAAAACATTTGACTAGGATGTCCGATTGAGGCCCATAATATATCATTGCCCTCGAAAGTAGAAATGGACTGACCACGCAAATTCGAACAGCCATAACATTTGTCTCAGATTTCGCGATTGAAGCTCATAATATATCGAGACGCTCTTAGGAAAAAAATGAACCCCTCGCAAACCAAACAACCATACTTTTCCCCTGGTTCTTCAAATAACGCATGTAGCTTACCCGCTCTTAAAATTTATCATGTAAAACTCCGGGTGAATTCAGACGGGAAAAAGTTTAGACTCGGATATCCGATTGAGGCTCATAATATATTATGGCGATTAAAAGTGAAATGGAATGCCCATGCATATTCGACGACCATAACGTTTGACTCGGATTGCCAATTGAAGCTCATAATTTGTTGAGACGCTCTAAGGAAAAAAATGAAGCCCATCGCAAATACAAAGGACCATAACTTTTTCTTCTACTCTCTTTATAAGCCAAGTATCCTATCGCGACGCTCAAAATTTATCATGGAAGACTCCGGTGAATTCCGACGGGCTAAAGTTTTGACTCGGATGGCCGATTGAGGCCCGTAACATATCATGGCGATTAAAAGTTGAAATGGAATGCCCATGCATATTCGGACGGCCATAACGTTTGACTCGGATGCCTGATCTAAGCTCATAATTTGTTGAGATGCACTTAGAATAAAAATGAAGCCCATCGCAAATTCAAACGACCATAACTTTTCCACCGGATCTCCGAATAAGGCAAGTAACCTATCGCGACGTTCAAAATTTATCATGGAAGACTCGGGTGAATTCCGATGGGCAAAACATTTGACTAGGATGTCCGATTGAGGCGCATAATATATTATCGCCCTCGAAAGTAGAAATGGACTGACCACGCAAATTCGAACAGCCATAACATTTGTCTCAGATTCGCGATTGAAGCTCATAATATATCGAGACGCTCTTAGGAAAAAAATGAAGCCCATCGCAAATACAAACAACCATAACTTTTTCACCGGATCTTCAAATAACGCAAGTAACCTATCACGACTCTCAAAATTTATCATGTAAAACTCGGGTGAATTACGACCGGAAAAAGTTTTGACTCGGATATCCGATTGAGGCTCATAATATATTATGGCGATTAAAAGTTGAAATGGAATGCCCATGCATATTCGGACGACCATATCGTTTGACTCGGATTCCGGATTGAAGCTCATAATTTGTTGAGACGCTCTAAGGAAAAAAATGAAGCCCATCGCAAATACAAATGACCATAACTTTTCCATCGGATCTCCGAATAAGCCAAGTAACCTATCGCGACGCTCAAAATTTATCATGGGAAGACACGGGTGAATTCCGACGGGGTAAACATTAGACTAGGATGTCCGATTGAGGCCCATAATATATCATCGCCCTCGAAAGTAGAAATGGACTGACCACGCAAATTCGAACAGCCATAACATTTGTCTCAGATTCGCGATTGAAGCTCATAATATATCGAGACGCTCTTAGGAAAAAAATGAAGCCCATCGCAAATACATACAACCATAACTTTTACACCGGATCTTCAAATAACGCAAGTAACCTATCGCGACTCTCAAAATTTATCATGTAAAACTCGGGTGAATTCCGACCGGAAAAAGTTTTGACTCGGATATCCGATTGAGGCTCAGAATATATTATGGCGATTAAAAGTTGAATTGGAATGCCCATGCATATTCGGACGACCATAACGTTTGACTCGGATTCCGGATTGAAGCTCATAATTTGTTGAGACGCTCTTAGGAAAAAAATGAAGCACATCCCAAATACAAATGACCATAACTTTTCCATCGGATCTCCGAATAAGCCAAGTAACCTATCGCGACGCTCAAAATTTATCATGGAAGACACGGGTGAATTCCGACGGGCAAAACATTTGGCTAGGATGTCCGATTGAGGCCCATAATATATCATCGCCCTCGAAAGTAGAAAAGGACTGACCACGCAAATTCGAACAGCCATAACATTTGTCTCAGATTCGCGATTGAAGCTCATAATATATCGAGACGCTCTTAGGAAAAAAATGAAGCCCATCGCAAATACAAAAAACCATAACTTTTACACCGGATCTTCAAATAACGCAAGTAACCTATCGCGACTCTCAAAATTTATCATGTAAAACTCGGGTGAATTCCGACCGGAAAAAGTTTTGACTCGGATATCCGATTGAGACTCATAATATATTATGGCGCTTAAAAGTTGAAATGGAATGCCCATGCATATTCGGACGACCATAACGTTTGACTCGGATTCTGGATTGAAGATCATAATTTGTTGAGACGCTCTAAGGAAAAAAATGAAGCACATCGCAAATACAAATGACCATAACTTTTCCATCGGATCTCCGTATAAGCCAAGTTACCTATCGCGACGCTCAAAATTTATCATGGAAGACACGGGTGAATTCCGACGGGCAAAACATTTGACTAGGATGTCCGATTGAGGCCCATAATTTATCATCGCCCTCGAAAGTAGAAATGGACTGACCACGCAAATTCGGACAGCCATGACATTTGTCTCAGATTCCCGATTGAAGCTCATAATATATCGAGACACTCTTAGGAAAAAAATGAAGCCCATCGCAAATACAAACAACCATAACTTTTACACCGGATCTTGAAATAACGCAAGTAACCTATCGCGACTCTCAAAATTTATCATGTAAAACTCGGGTGAATTCCGACCGGAAAAGGTTTTGACTCGGATATCCGATTGAGGCTCATAACATATTATGGCGATTAAAAGTTGAAATGGAATGCCATGCATATTCGGACGACCATAACGTTTGACTCGGATTCCGGATTGAAGCTCATAATTTGTTGAGACGCTCTAAGGAAAAAAATGAAGCCCATCGCAAATACAAATGACCATAACTTTTCCATCGGATCTCCGAATAATCCAAGTAACCTATCGCGACGCTGAAAATTTATCATGGAAGACTCGGGTGAATTCCGACGTGCAAAACATTTGACTAGGATGTCCGATTGAGGCCCATAATATATCATCGCCCTCGAAAGTAGAAATGGACTGACCACGCAAATTCGAACAGCCATAACATTTGTCTCAGATTCGCGATTGAAGCTCATAATATATCGAGACGCTCTTAGGAAAAAAATGAAGCCCATCGCAAATACAAACAACCATATCTTTTACACCGGATCTTCAAATAACGCAAGTAACCTATCGCGACTCTCAAAATTTATCATGTAAAACTCGGGTGAATTCCGACCGGCTAAAGTTTTGACTCGGATATCCGATTGAGGCTCATAACATATTATGGCGAGTAAAAGTTGAAATGGAATGCCCATGCATATTCGGACGACCATAACGTTTGACTCGGATTCCGGATTGAAGCTCATAATTTGTTGAGACGCTCTAAGGAAAAAAATGAAGCCCATCGCAAATACAAACAACCATAACTTTTACACCGGATCTCCAAATAATCCAAGTAACCTATCGCGACGCTCAAAATTTATCATGGAAGACTCGGGTGAATTCCGACGTGCAAAACATTTGACTAGGATGTCCGATTGAGGCCCATAATATATCATCGCCCTCGAAAGTAGAAATGGACTGACCACGCAAATTCGAACAGCCATAACATTTGTCTCAGATTCGCGATTGAAGCTCATAATATATCGAGACGCTCTTAGGAAAAAATTGAAGCCCATCGCAAATACAAACAACCATAACTTTTCCACCTGATCTTCAAATAATGCAAGTAACCTATCGCGACGCTCAAAATTTACCATGGACGACTCGGGTGAATTCCGACGGGCTAAAGTTTTGACTCGGATTTCCGATTGAGGCCCGTTATATATCATGGCGATTAAAAGTTGAAATGGAATGCCCATGCATATCGGACGGGCCATAACGTTTGACTCGGATGCCTGATCTAAGCTCATAATTTGTTGAGACGCACTTAGGATAAAAAATGAAGCCCATCGCAAATACAAACGACCATAACTTTTCCACCGGGATCTTCGATAAGGCAAGCAACCTATCGCGACGTTCAAAATTTATCATGGAA
>NC_016088.4:14557987-14559897 GCF_000004515.6 Glycine max | reverse complement strand
GACCGGAAAAAGTTTGACTCGGATATACGATTGAGGCTCATAATATATTATGGCGATTAAAAGTTGAAATGGAATGCCCATGCATATCGGACGACGAGAAGGGGTGACTCGGATGCCTGATCTAAGCTCATAATTTGTTGAGACGCACTTAGGATAAAAATGAAGCCCATCGCAAGTACAAACGACCATAACTTTTCCACCGGATCTCCGAATAAGGCAAGTAACGTATCGTGACGTTCAAAATTTATCATGGAAGACTCGGGTGAATACCGACGGGCAAAACATTAGAGGAGGATGTCCGATTGAGGCCCATAATATATAATCGCCCTCGAAAGTAGAAATGGACTGACCACGAAAATTCGAACAGCCATAACATTTGTCTCAGATTCGCGATTGAAACTCATAATATATCGAGACGCTCTTAGGAAAAAAATGAAGCCCATCGCCAATAGAAATGACCATAACGTTTCCATCGGATCTCCGAATAATGCAAGTAACCTATCGCGACGCTCAAAATTTATCATGGAAGACTCGGGTGAATTCCGACGGGATAAAGTTTTGACTCGGATGTCCGATTGAGGCCCGTAATATATCATGGCGATTAAAAGTTGAAATGGAATGCCCATGCATATCGGACGGCCATAACGTTTGACTCGGATGCCTGATCTAAGCTCATAATTTGTTGAGACGCACTTAGGATAAAAATGAAGCCCATCGCAAATACAAACGACCATAACTTTTCCACCGGATCTCCGAATAAGGCAAGTAACCTATCGCGACGCTCAAAATTTATCATGGAAGACTCGGGTGAATTCCGACGGGCTACAGTTTTGACCCGGATGTCCGATTGAGGCCCGTAATATATCATGGCGATTAAAAGTTGAAATGGAATGCCCATGCATATCGGACGACCATAAAGTTTGACTCGGATGCCTGATCTAAGCTAATAATTTGTTGAGACGCACTTAGGATAAAAATGAAGCCCATCGCAAATACAAACGACCATAACTTTTCCACCGGATCTCCGAATAAGGCAAGTAACCTATCGTGACGCTCAAAATTTATCATGGAAGACTCGGGTGAATTCCGACAGGCTAAACATTTGACTAGGATGTCCGATTGAGGCCCATAATATATGATCGCCCTCGAAAGTAGAAATGGACTGACCACGCAAATTCGAACAGCCATAACATTTGTCTCAGATTCGCGATTGATACTCATAATATATCGAGACGCTCTTAGGAAAAAATTGAAGCCCATCGCAAATACAAACAACCATAACTTTTCCACCGGATCTTCAAATAATGCAAGTAACCTATCGCGACGCTCAAAATCCTCACCTGGAAGACTCGGGTGAATTCCGACGGGATAAATTTTGACTCGGATGTCCGATTGAGGCCCGTAAATATCATGGCGATTAAAAGTTCAAATGGAATGCCCATGCATATCGGACGGCCATAACGTTTGACTCGGATGCCTGATCTAAGCTCATAATTTGTTGAGACCGCACTTAGGATAAAAATGAAGCCCATCGCAAATACAAACGACCATAACTTTTCCACCAGATCTCCGAATAAGGCAAGTAACCTATCGCGACGTTCAAAATTTATCATGGAAGACTCGGGTGAATTCCGACGGGCAAAACATTTGACTAGGATGTCCGATTGAGGCCCATAATATATAATCGCCTTCGAAAGTAGAAATGGACTGACCACGAAAATTCGAACAGCCATAACATTTGTCTCAGATTCGCGATTGAAGCTCATAATATATCGAGACGCTCTTAGGAAAAAAATGAAGCCCATCGCAAATACAAACAACCATAACTTTTCCACCGGATCTTCAAATAATGCAAGTAACCTATCGCGACGCTAAAAATTTATCATGGAAGACTCGGGTGAATTCCGACG
>NC_016088.4:14555946-14557260 GCF_000004515.6 Glycine max | reverse complement strand
ACCATAACTTTTCCACCGGATCTCCGAATAAGGCAAGTAACCTATCGCGACGTTCAAAATTTATCATGGAAGACTCGGGTGAATTCCGACGGGCAAAACATTTGACTAGGATGTCCGATTGAGGCCCATAATATATAATCGCCCTCGAAAGTAGAAATGGACTGACCACGAAAATTCGAACAGCCATAACATTTGTCTCAGATTCGCGATTGAAGCTCATAATATATCGAGACGCTCTTAGGAAAAGAATAAAGCCCATCGCATATACAAACAACCATAACTTTTCCACCGGATCTTCAAATAATGCAAGTAACCTATCGCGACGCTCAAAATTTATCATGGAAGACTCGGGTGAATTCCGACGGGATAAAGTTTTGACTCGGATGTCCGATTGAGGCCCGTAATATATCATGGCGATTAAAAGTTGAAATGGAATGCCCATGCATATCGGACGGCCATAACGTTTGACTCGGATGCCTGATCTAAGCTCATAATTTGTTGAGACGCACTTAGGATAAAAATGAAGCCCATCGCAAATACAAACGACCATAACTTTTCCACCGGATCTCCGAATAAGGCAAGTAACCTATCGTGACGTTCAAAATTTATCATGCAAGACTCGGGTGAATTCCGACGGGCAAAACATTTGACTAGGATGTCCGATTGAGGCCCATAATATATCATCGCCCTCGAAAGTAGAAATGGACTGACCATGCAAATTCGAACACCCATAACATTTGTCTTCGATTCGCGATTGAAACTCTTAATATATCGAGACGCTTTTAGGAAAAAATTCAAGCCCATGGCAAATACAGACAACCATAACTTTTCCACCGGATCTTCAAATAATGCAAGTAACCTATCGCGACGTTCACAAATTTATCATGGAAGACTCGGGTGCATTCCGACCGGAAAAAGTTTTGACTTGGATGTCCGATTGAGGCTCATAATATATTATGGCGATTAAAAGTTGAAATGGAATGCCCATGCATATTCGGACGACCATAACGTTTGCCTCGGATTCCCGATTGAAGCTCATAATTTGTTGAGACGCTCTAAGGAAAAACATGAAGCCCATCGCCAATACAAATGACCATAACTTTTCCATCGGATCTCCGAATAAGCCAAGTAACCTATCGCGACGCTCAAAATTTATCATGGAAGACTCGGGTCAATTCCGACGGGCTAAAGTTTTGACTCGGATGTCCGATTGTGGCCCGTAATATATCATGGCGATTAAAAGTTGAAATGGAATGCCCATGCATATTCGGACAGCCATAACGTTGGCTCGGAGGCTATAGAGTTTACATGCTC
>NC_016088.4:14554159-14555822 GCF_000004515.6 Glycine max | reverse complement strand
AAGACTTGGGTGAATTCCGACGGGCAAAACATTTGACTAGGATGTCCGATTGAGGCCCATAATATATATCGCCCTCGAAAGTAGAAATGGACTGACCACGAAAATTCGAACAGCCATAACATTTGTCTCAGATTCCCGATTGAAGCTCATAATATATCGAGACGCTCTTAGGAAAAAAATGAAGCCCATCGCAAATACAAAAAACCATAACTTTTACACCGGATCTTCAAATAACGCAAGTAACCTATCGCGACTCTCAAAATTTATCATGTAAAACTCGGGTGAATTACGACCGGAAAAAGTTTTGACTCGGATATCCGATTGAGGCTCATAATATATTATGGCGATTAAAAGTTGAAATGGAATGCCCATGCATATTCGGACGACCATAACGTTTGACTCGGATTCCGGATTGAAGCTCATAATTTGTTGAACCTCTAAGAAAAAATGAAGCACATCGCAAATACAATGACCATAACTTTTCCATCGGATCTCCGAATAAGCCAAGTAACCTATCGCGACGCTCCAAATTTATCATGGAAGACACGGGTGAATTCCGACGGGCAAAACATTTGACTAGGATGTCCGATTGAGGCCCATAATATATCATCGCCCACGAAAGTAGAAATGGACTGACCACGCAAATTCGAACAGCCGTAACATTTGTCTCATATTCCCGATTGAAGCTCATAATATATCGTGACGCTGTGAGGAAAAAAATGAAGCCCATCGGGAATACAAACAACCATAATTTTTCCACCGGATCTTCTAATAATGCGAGTAACCTATCACGACGCTCATAATTTATCATGGAAAACTCGGGTGAATTCCGACGGGCTAAAGTTTTGACTCGGATGTCCAATTGAGGCCCGTAATAATTCATGGCGATTAAAAGTTGAAATGGGAATGCCCGTGCATATTTGACGGCCATAAAGTTTCACTCGGATACCTGAGTGAAGCTCATAATTTGTGAGCCGCACTTAGGATAAAAATGAAGCGCATCGCAAATACAAACGACCATAACTTTTCCATCGGATCTCCGAATAAGGCAAGTAACTTATCGCGACGTTCAAAATTTATCATGGAAGACTCGGGTGAATTCCGACGGGCAAAACATTTGACTAGGATGTCCGATTGAGGCCCATAATATATCATCGCCCTCGAAAGTAGAAATGGACTGACCAAGCAAATTCCAACAGCCATAATATTTGTCTCAGATTCGCGATTGAAGCTCATAATATATCAAGACGCTCTTAGGAAGAAAATGAAGCCCATCGCAAATACAAACAACCATAACTTTTTCACCGGATCTTCAAATAACGCAAGTAATCTATCACGACTCTCAAAATTTATCATGTAAAACTCGGGTGAATTACGACCGGAAAAAGTTTTGACTCGGATATCCGATTGAGGCTCATAATATATTATGGCGATTAAAAGTTGAATTGGAATGCCCATGCATATTCGGACGACCATAACGTTTGACTCGGATTCCGGATTGAAGCTCATAATTTGTTGAGACGCTCTAAGGAAAAAAATGAAGCCCATCGCAAATACAAATGACCATAACTTTTCCATCGGATCTCCGAATAAGCCAAGTAACCTATCGCGACGCTCAAAATTTATCATGGAAGACACGGGTGAACCCCCGACGGCAAAACAT
>NC_016088.4:14551617-14554059 GCF_000004515.6 Glycine max | reverse complement strand
GGACTGACCACGCAAATGTCGAACAGCCATAACATTTGTCTCAGATTCCCGATTGAAGCTCATAATATATCGAGACGCTCTTAGGAAAAAAATGAAGCCCATCGCAAATACAAACAACCATAACTTTTTCACCGGATCTTCAAATAACGCAGGTAACCTATCACGACTCTCAAAATTTATCATGTAAAACTCGGGTGAATTCCGACCGGAAAAAGTTTAGACTCGGATATCCGATTGAGGCTCATAATATATTATGGCGATTAAAAGTTGAAATGGAATGCCCATGCATATTCGGACGACCATAACGTTTGACTCGGATCCCGGATTGAAGCTCAATAATTTGTTGAGACGCTCTAAGGAAAAAAATGAAGCACATCGCAAATAAAAATGACCCATAACTTTTCCTCGGATCTCCGAATAAGCCAAGTAACCTAATCGCGACGCTCAAAAATTAACATGGAAAACACGGGTGAATTCGACGGGCAAAAAATTTGACTAGGATGTCCGATTGAGGCCCAAAATATATCTTCGCCCTCCAAAATCAAAATGGATGGCCCACGCAAATTCGAACAGCCATAACATTTGTCTCAGATTCCCGATTGAAGCTCATAATATATCGAGACGCTCTTAGGAAAAAAATGAAGCCCATCGCAAATACAAACAACCATAACTTTTTCACCGGATCTTCAAATAACGCAAGTAACCTATCACGACTCTCAAAATTTATCATGTAAAACTCGGGTGAATTACGACCGGAAAAAGTTTTGACTCGGATATCCGATTGAGGCTCATAATATATTATGGCGATTAAAAGTTGAAATGGAATGCCCATGCATATTCGGACGACCATATCGTTTGACTCGGATTCCGGATTGAAGCTCATAATTTGTTGAGACGCTCTAAGGAAAAAAATGAAGCCCATCGCAAATACAAATGACCATAACTTTTCCATCGGATCTCCGAATAAGCCAAGTAACCTATCGCGACGCTCAAAATTTATCATGGAAGACACGGGTGAATTCCGACGGGCAAAACATTAGTCTAGGATGTCCGATTGAGGCCCATAATATATCATCGCCCTCGAAAGTAGAAATGGACTGACCACGCAAATTCGAACAGCCATAACATTTGTCTCAGATTCGCGATTGAAGCTCATAATATATCGAGACGCTCTTTAGGAAAAAAATGAAGCCCATCGCAAATACATACAACCATAACTGTTACACCGGATCTTCAAATAACTCAAGTAACCTATCACGACTCTCAAAATTTATCATGTAAAACTCGGGTGAATTCCGCCCGGAAAAAGTTTAGACTCGGATATCCGATTGAGGCTCATAATATATTATGGCGATTAAAAGTTGAAATGGAATGCCCATGCATATTCGGACGACCATAACGTTTGACTCGGATTCCGGATTGAAGCTCATAATTTGTTGAGACGCTCTAAGGAAAAAAATGAAGCACATCGCAAATACAAATGACCATAACTTTTCCATCGGATCTCCGAATAAGCCAAGTAACCTATCGCGACGCTCAAAATTTATCATGGAAGACACGGGTGAATTCCGACGGGCAAAACATTTGACTAGGATGTCCGATTGAGGCCCATAATATATCATCGCCCACGAAAGTAGAAATGGACTGACCACGCAAATTCGAACAGCCATAACATTTGTCTCAGATTCCCGATTGAAGCTCATAATATATCGAGACGCTCTTAGGAAAAAAATGAAGCCCATCGCAAATACAAACAACCATAAGTTTTCCACCGGATCTTCAAATAATGCAAGTAACCTATCGCGACGCTCAAAATTTATCATGGAAGACTCGGGTGATTCCGACGGGCTAAAGTTTTGACTCGGATGTCCAATTGAGGCCCGTAATATATCATGGCGATTAAAAGTTGAAATGGAATGCCCGTGCATATTCGGACGGCCATAACGTTTGACTCGGATGCCTGAGCTAAGCTCATAATTTGTTGAGACGCACTTAGGATAAAAATGAAGCCCATCGCAAATACAAACGACCATAACTTTTCCACCGGATCTCCGAATAAGGCAAGTAACCTATCGCCACGTTCAAAATTTATCATGGAAGACTCGGGTGAATTCCGACGGGCAAAACATTTGACTAGGATGTCCGATTGAGGCCCATAATATATCATCGCCCTCGAAAGTAGAAATGGACTGACCACGCAAATTCCAACAGCCATAACATTTGTCTCAGATTCGCGATTGAAGCTCATAATATATCGAGACGCTCTTAGGAAAAAAATGAAGCCCATCGCAAATACAAATGACCATAACTTTTCCATCGGATCTCCGAATAAGCCAAGTAACCTATCGCGACGCTCAAAATTTATCATGGAAGACACGGGTGAATTCCGACGGGCAAAACATTTGACTAGGATGTCCGATTGAGGCCCATAATATATCATCG
>NC_016088.4:14550874-14551274 GCF_000004515.6 Glycine max | reverse complement strand
AAGCTCATAATTTGTTGAGACGCTCTAAGAATAAAAAATGAAGCCCATCGCAAATACAAATGACCATAACTTTTCCATCGGATCTCTGAATAAGCCAAGTAACCTATCGCGACGCTCAAAATTTATCATGCAAGACTCGGGTGAATTCCGACGGGCAAAACATTTGACTAGGATGTCCGATTGAGGCCCATAATATATCATCGCCCTCGAAAGTAGAAATGGACTGACCATGCAAATTCGAACAGCCATAACATTTGTCTCAGATTCGCGATTGAAGCTCATAATATATCGAGACGCTCTTAGGAAAAAAATGAAGCCCATCGCAAATACAAACAACCATAACTTTTCCACCGGATCTTCAAATAATGCATGTAACCTAACGCGACTCTCAAAATTTATC
>NC_016088.4:14546216-14548187 GCF_000004515.6 Glycine max | reverse complement strand
TAAGGCAAGTAACCTATCGCGACGTTCAAAATTTATCATGGAAGACTCGGGTGAATTCCGACGGGCAAAACATGTGACTAGGATGTCCGATTGAGGCCCATAATATATAATCGCCCTCGAAAGTAGAAATGGACTGACCACGAAAATTCGAACAGCCATAACATTTGTCTCAGATTCGCGATTGAAGCTCATAATATATCGAGACGCTCTTAGGAATAAAAATGAAGCCCATCGCAAATACAAACACCCATAACTTTTTCACAGGATCTTCAAATATAGCATGTAACCTTATCGCGACGCTCAAAATTTATCATGGAAGACTCGGGTGAATTCCGACGGGCTAAAGTTTTGACTCGGATGTCCGATTGAGGCCCGTAATATATCATGGCGATTAAAAGTTGAAATGGAATGCCCGTGCATATTTGGACGGCCATAAAGTTTCACTCGGATACCTGAGCTAAGCTCATAATTTGTTGAGACACACTTAGGATAAAAATGAAGCACATCGCAAATACAAACGACCATAACTTTTCCACCGGATCTCCGAATAAGGCAAGTAACCTATCGCCACGTTCAAAATTTATCATGGAAGACTCGGGTGAATTCCGACGGGCAAAACATTTGACTAGGATGTCCGATTGAGGCCCATAATATATCATCGCCCTCGAAAGTAGAAATGGACTGACCAAGCAAATTCCAACAGCCATAATATTTGTCTCAGATTCGCGATTGAAGCTCGTAATATATCGAGACGCTCTTAGGAAGAAAATGAAGCCCATCGCAAATGCAAACAACCATAACTTTTTCACCGGATCTTCAAAGAACGCAAGTAACGTATCGCGACTCTCAAAATTTATCATGTAAAACTCGGGTGAATTCCGACCGGAAAAAGTTTTGACTCGGATATCCGATTGAGGCTCATAATATATTATGGCGATCAAAAGTTGAATTGGAATGCCCATGCATATTCTGACGACCATAACGTTTGACTCGGATTCCGGAGCGAAGCTCACAATTTGTTGAGACGCTCTGAGGAAAAAAATGAAGCCCATCGCAAATACACATGACCCTAACTTTTCCATCGGATCTCCGAATAAGCCAAGTAACCTATCGCGACGCTCAAAATTTAGCATGGAAGACTCGGGTTAATTCCGACGGGCAAAACATTTGACTAGGATGTCCGATTGAGGGCCATAATATATCATCGCCCTCGAAAGTAGAAATGGACTGACCACGCAAATTCGAACAGCCATAACATTTGTCTCAGATTCGCGATTGAAGCTCATAATATATCGAGACGCTCTTAGGAAAAAAATGAAGCCCATCGCAAATACAAACAACCATAACTTTTACACCGGATCTTGAAATAACGCAAGTAACCTATCGCGACTCTCAAAATTTATCATGTAAAACTCGGGTGAATTCCGACCGGAAAAAGTTTTGACTCGGATATCCGATTGAGGCTCATAACATATTATGGCGATTAAAAGTTGAAATGGAATGGCCACGCATATTCGGTTTACCATAACGTTTAACTGGGATTCCGGATTGAAGCTAATAATTTGTTGAGACGCTCTAAGGAAAAAAATGAAGCCCATCGCAAATACAAAAGGCCATTAGGTTTCCATCGGATCTCCGAATAATCCAAGTAACCTATCGCGACGCTCAAAATTTATCATGGAAGACTCGGGTGAATTCCGACGTGCAAAACATTTGACTAGGATGTCCGATTGAGGCCCCTAATATATCATAGCCCTCGAAAGTAGAAATGGACTGACCACACAAATTCGAACAGCCATAACATTTGTCTCAGATTCGCGATTGAAGCTCATAATATATCGAGACGCTCTTAGGAAAAAATTGAAGCCCATCGCAAATACAAACAACCATAACTTTTCCACCTGATCTTCAAATAATGCAAGTAACCTATCGCGACGCTCAAAATTTATCATGGAAGCTTCGGGAGAATTC
>NC_016088.4:14539304-14546116 GCF_000004515.6 Glycine max | reverse complement strand
GATGAAGCTCATAATATATCGAGACGCTCTAGGAAAAAATGAAGCCCATCGCAAATACAAACAACCATAACTTTTACACCGGATCTTCAAATATCGCATGTAACCTATCGCGACGCTCAAAATTTATCATGGAAAACTCGGGTGAATTCCGACGGGCTAAAGTTTTGACTCGGATGTCCGATTGAGGCCCGTAATATATCATGGCGATTAAAAGTTGAAATGGAATGCCCGTGCATATTCGGACGGCCATAACGTTTCACTCGGATGCCTGAGCTAAGCTCATAATTTGTTGAGACACACTTAGGATAAAAATGAAGCACATCGCAAATACAAACGACCATAACTTTTCCACCGGATCTCCGAATAAGGCAAGTAACCTATCGCCACGTTCAAAATTTATCATGGAAGACTCGGGTGAATTCCGACGGGCAAAACATTTGACTAGGATGTCCGATTGAGGCCCATAATATATCATCGCCCTCGAAAGTAGAAATGTACTGACCACGCAAATTCGAACAGCCATAACATTTGTCTCAGATTCGCGATTGAAGCTCATAATATATCGAGACGCTCTTAGGAAAAAAATGAAGCCCATCGCAAATACAAACAACCATAACTTTTACACCGGATCTTCAAATAACGCAAGTAACCTATCGCGACTCTCAAAATTTATCATGTAAAACTCGGGTGAATTCCGACCGGAAAAAGTTTTGACTCGGATATCCGATTGAGGCTCATAATATATTATGGCGATTAAAAGTTGAAATGGAATGCCCATGCATATTCGGACGACCATAACGTTGACTCGGATTCTGGATTGAAGCTCATAATTAGTTGAGACGCTCTAAGGAAAAAAATGAAGCACATCGCAAATACAAATGACCATAACTTTTCCATCGGATCTCCGAATAAGCCAAGTAACCTATCGGGACGCTCAAAATTTATCATGGAAGACACGGGTGAATTCCGACGGGCAAAACATTTGACTAGGATGTCCGATTGAGGCCTATAATATATCATCGCCCTCGAAAGTAGAAATGGACTGACCACGCAAATTCGAACAGCCATAACATTTGTCTCAGATTCCCGATTGAAGCTCATAATATATCGAGACACTCTTAGGAAAAAAATGAAGCCCATCGCAAATACAAACAACCATAACTTTTACACCGGATCTTCAAATAACGCAAGTAACCTATCGCGACTCTCAAAATTTATCATGTAAAACTCGGGTGAATTCCGACCGGAAAACGTTTTGACTCGGATATCCGATTGAGGCTCATAATATATTATGGCGATTAAAAGTTGAAATGGAATGCCCATGCATATTCAGACGACCATAACGTTTGACTCGGATTCCGGATTGAAGCTCATAATTTGTTGAGATGCTCTAAGGAAAAAAATGAAGCACATCGCAAATACAAATGACCATAACTTTTCCATCGGATCTCCGAATAAGCCAAGTAACCTATCGCGACGCTCAAAATTTATCATGGAAGACACGGGTGAATTCCGACGGGCAAAACATTTGACTAGGATGTCCGATTAAGGCCCATAATATATCATCGCCCTCGAAAGTAGAAATGGACTGACCACGCAAATTCGAACAGCCATAACATTTGTCTCAGATTCCCGATTGAAGCTCATAATATATCGAGACGCTCTTAGGAAAAAAATGAAGCCCATCGCAAATACAAACAACCATAACTTTTTCACCGGATCTTCAAATAACGCAAGTAACCTATCACGATTCTCAAAATTTATCATGTAAAACTCGGGTGAATTACGACCGGAAAAAGTTTTGACTCGGATATCCGATTGAGGCTCATAATATATTATGGCGATTAAAAGTTGAAATGGAATGCCCATGCATATTCGGACGACCATATCGTTTGACTCGGATTCCGGATTGAAGCTCATAATTTGTTGAGACGCTCTAAGGAAAAAAATGAAGCCCATCGCAAATACAAATGACCATAACTTTTCCATCGGATCTCCGAATAAGCCAAGTAACCTATCGCGACGCTCAAAATTTATCATGGAAGACACGGGTGAATTCCGACGGGCAAAACATTTGACTAGGATGTCCGATTGAGGCCCATAATATATCATCGCCCTCGAAAGTAGAAAAGGGACTGACCACGCAAATTCGAACAGCCATAACATTTGTCTCAGATTCCCGGATCGAAGCTCATAATATATCGAGACGCTCTTAGGAAAAAAAATGAAGCCCATCGCAAATACAAACAACCATAACTTTTTCACCGGATCTTCAAATAACGCAAGTAACCTATCGCGACTCTCACAATTTATCATGTAAAACTCGGGTGAATTACGACCGGAAAAAGTTTTGACTCGGATATCCGATTGAGGCTCATAATATATTATGGCGATTAAAAGTTGAAATGGAATGCCCATGCATATTCGGACGACCATAACGTTTGACTCGGATTCCGGATTGAAGCTCATAATTTGTTGAGACGCTCTAAGGAAAAAAATGAAGCCCATCGCAAATACAAATGACCATAACTTTTCCATCGGATCTCCGAATAATCCAAGTAACCTATCGCGACGCTCAAAATTTATCATGGAAGACTCGGGTGAATTCCGACGTGCAAAACATTTGACTAGGATGTCCGATTGAGGCCCATAATATATCATCGCCCTCGAAAGTAGAAATGGACTGACCACGCAAATTCGAACAGCCATAACATTTGTCTCAGATTCGCGATTGAAGCTCATAATATATCGAGACGCTCTTAGGAAAAAAATGAAGCCCATCGCAAATACAAACAACCATAACTTTTTCACCGGATCTTCAAATAACGCAAGTAACCTATCGCGACTCTCAAAATTTATCATGTAAAACTCGGGTGAATTCCGACCGGAAAAAGTTTTGACTCGGATATCCGATTGAGGCTCATAATATATTATGGCGATTAAAAGTTGAAATGGAATGCCCATGCATATTCGGACGACCATAACGTTTGACTCGGATTCCGGATTGAAGATCATAATTTGTTGAGACGCACTTAGGATAAAAATGAAGCCCATCGCAAATACAAACGACCATAACTTTTCCACCGGATCTCCGAATAAGGCAAGTAACCTATCGCCACGTTCAAAATTTATCATGGAAAACTCGGGTGAATTCCGACGGGCAAAACATTTGACTAGGATGTCCGATTGAGGCCCATAATATATCATCGCCCTCGAAAGTAGAAATGGACTGACCACGCAAATTCCAACAGCCATAACATTTGTCTCAGATTCGCGATTGCAGCTCATAATATATCGAGACGCTCTTAGGAAAAAAATGAAGCCCATCGCAAATACAAACAACCATAACTTTTACACCGGATCTTCAAATAACTCAAGTAACCTATCACGACTCTCAAAATTTATCATGTAAAACTCGGGTGAATTCCGACCGGAAAAAGTTTAGACTCGGATATCCGATTGAGGCTCTCAATATATTATGGCGATTAAAAGTTGAAATGGAATGCCCATGCATATTCGGACGACCATAACGTTTGACTCGGATTCCGGATTGAAGCTCATAATTTGTTGAGACGCTCTAAGGAAAAAAATGAAGCCCATCGCAAATACAAATGACCATAACTTTTCCATCGGATCTCCGAATAAGCCAAGTAACCTATCGCGACGCTCAAAATTTATCATGGAAGACACGGGTGAATTCCGACGGGCAAAACATTTGACTAGGATGTCCGATTGAGGCCCATAATATATCATCGCCCATGAAAGTAGAAATGGACTGACCACGCAAATTCGAACAACCATAACATTTGTCTCAGATTCCCGATTGAAGCTCATAATATATCGAGACGCTCTTAGGAAAAAAAAGAAGCCCATCGCAAATACAAACAACCATAACTTTTACACCGGATCTTCAAATAACGCAAGTACCCTATCGCGACTCTCAAAATTTATCATGTAAAACTCGGGTGAATTCCGACCGGAAAACGTTTTGACTCATTAAATCCGATTGAGGCTCATAATATATTATGGCGATTAAAAGTTGAAATGGAATGCCCATGCATATTCAGACGACCATAACGTTTGACTCGGATTCCGGATTGAAGCTCATAATTTGTTGAGATGCTCTAAGGAAAAAAATGAAGCACATCGCAAATACAAATGACCATAACTTTTCCATCGGATCTCCGAATAAGCCAAGTAACCTATCGCGACGCTCAAAATTTATCATGGAAGACACGGGTGAATTCCGACGGGAAAAACATTAGTCTAGGATGTCCGATTGAGGCCCATAATATATCATCGCCCTCGTAAGTAGAAATGGACTGACC
Source organism: Glycine max (assembly GCF_000004515.6). Classification (NCBI taxonomy): domain Eukaryota; kingdom Viridiplantae; phylum Streptophyta; class Magnoliopsida; order Fabales; family Fabaceae; genus Glycine; species Glycine max. The sequence goes on along the minus strand of NC_016088.4, from coordinate 14,541,788 downwards.
ACGCAAATTCGAACAGCCATAACATTTGTCTTAGATTCCCGATTGAAGCTCATAATATATCGAGACGCTCTTAGGAAAAAAATGAAGCCCATCGCAAATACAAACAACCATAACTTTTTCACCGGATCTTCAAATAACGCAAGTAACCTATCACGACTCTCAAAATTTATCATGTAAAACTCGGGTGAATTACGACCGGAAAAAGTTTTGACTCGGATATCCGATTGAGGCTCATAATATATTATGGCGATTAAAAGTTGAAATGGAATGCCCATGCATATTCGGACGACCATATCGTTTGACTCGGATTCCGGATTGAAGCTCATAATTTGTTGAGACGCTCTAAGGAAAAAAATGAAGCCCATCGCAAATACAAATGACCATAACTTTTCCATCGGATCTCCGAATAAGCCAAGTAACCTATCGCGACGCTCAAAATTTATCATGGAAGACACGGGTGAATTCCGACGGGCAAAACATTTGACTAGGATGTCCGATTGAGGCCCATAATATATCATCGCCCACGAAAGTAGAAATGGACTGACCACGCAAATTCGAACAGCCATAACATTTGTCTCAGATTCCCGATTGAAGCTCATAATATATCGAGACGCTCTTAGGAAAAGTCTCTTAGCTACTGGCAAATACAAACAACCATAACTTTTACACCGGATCTTCAAATAACGCAAGAAACCTATCGCGACTCTCAAAATTTATCATGTAAAACTCGGGTGAATTCCGACCGGAAAAAGTTTTGACTCGGATATCCGATTGAGGCTCATAATATATTATGGCGATTAAAAGTTGAAATGGAATGCCCATGCATATTCGGACGACCATAACGTTTGACTCGGATTCCGGATTGAAGCTCATAATTTGTTGAGACGCTCTAAGGAAAAAAATGAAGCACATCGCAAATACAAATGACCATAACGTTTCCATCGGATCTCCGAATAAGCCAAGTAACCTATCGCGACGCTCAAAATTTATCATGGAAGACACGGGTGAATTCCGACGGGCAGAACATTTGACTAGGATGTCTGATTAAGGCCCATAATATATCTTCGCCCTCGAAAATAGAAATGGACTGACCACGCAAATTCGAAAACCATTACATTTGTCTCAGATTCCCGATTGAAGCTCATAATATATCGAGACGCTCTTAGGAAAAAAATGAAGCCCATCGCAAATACAAACAACCATAACTTTTACACCGGATCTTCAAATAACGCAAGTAACCTATCGCGACTCTCAAAATTTATCACATGACTCTTAGGACGGGCCAGCGACCGGAAAAAGTTTTGACTCGGATATCCGATTGAGGCTCATAACATATTATGGCGATTAAAAGTTGAAATGGAATGCCCATGCATATTCGGACGACCATAACGTTTGACTCGGATTCCGGATTGAAGCTCATAATTTGTTGAGACGCTCTAAGGAAAAAAATGAAGCCCATCGCAAATACAAATGACCATAACTTTTCCATCGGATCTCCGAATAATCCAAGTAACCTATCGCGACGCTCAAAATTTATCATGGAAGACTCGGGTGAATTCCGACATGCAAAACATTTGACTAGGATGTCCGATTGAGGCCCATAATATATCATCGCTCTCGAAAGTAGAAATGGACTGACCACGCAAATTCGAACAGCCATAACATTTGTCTCAGATTCGCGATTGAAGCTCATAATATATCGAGACGCTCTTAGGAAAAAAATGAAGCCCATCGCAAATACAAACAACCATATCTTTTACACCGGATCTTCAAATAACGCAAGTAACCTATCGCGACTCTCAAAATTTATCATGTAAAACTCGGGTGAATTCCGACCGGAAAAAGTTTTGACTCGGATATCCGATTGAGGCTCATAATATATTATGGCGATTAAAAGTTGAAATGGAATGCCCATGCATATTCGGACGACCATAACGTTCTGACTCGGATTCCGGATTGAAGCTCATAATTTGTTGAGACGAACTTAGGATAAAAATGAAACCCTTTGCAAATTAAAAAGACCATAACTTTTCCATCGGATCTCCAAATAATCCAAGTAACCTATCGCGACGTTCAAAATTTATCATGGAAGACTAGGGTGAATTCCGACGTGCAAAACATTTGACTAGGATGTTCGATTGAGGCCCATAATATATCATCGCCCTCGAAAGTAAAAATGGACTGACCACGCAAATTCGAACAGCCATAACATTTGTCTCATATTCGCGATTGAAGCTCATAATATATCGAGACGCTCTTAGGAAAAAAATGAAGCCCATCGCAAATACAAACAACCATAACTTTTTCACCGGATCTTCGAATAACGCAAGTAACCTATCGCGACTCTCAAAATTTATCTTGTAAAACTCGGGTGAATTCCGACCGGAAAAAGTTTTGACCCGGATATCCGATTGAGGCTCCTCTTACATTATGGCGATTAAAAGTTAAAATGGAATGCCCATGCATATTCAGACGACCATAACG
>NC_016088.4:14538404-14539068 GCF_000004515.6 Glycine max | reverse complement strand
AAAAATGGACTGCCCACGCAAAATTCGAACAGCCATAACTTTTGTCTCAGATTTCGGGATTGAAGCTCATAAATATAATCGAGACGCTCTTAGGAAAAAAATGAAGCCCATCGCAAATACAAACAACCATAACTTTTCCACCGGATCTTCAAATAACGCAAGTAACCTATCGCGACTCTCAAAATTTATCATGTAAAACTCGGGTGAATTCCGACCGGAAAAAGTTTTGACTCGGATATCCGATTGAGGCTCATAATATATTATGACGATTAAAAGTTGAAATGGAATGCCCATGCATATTCGGACGACCATAACGTTTGACTCGGATTCCGGATTGAAGCTCATAATTTGTTGAGACGCTCTAAGGAAAAAAATGAAGCCCATCGCAAATACAAATGACCATAACGTTTCCATCGGATCTCCGAATAATCCAAGTAACCTATCGCGACGCTCAAAATTTATCATGGAAGACTCGGGTGAATTCCGACGTGCAAAACATTTGACTAGGATGTCCGATTGAGGCCCATAATATATCATCGCCCTCGAAAGTAGAAATGGACTGACCACACAAATTCGAACAGCCATAACATTTGTCTCAGATTCGCGATTGAAGCTCATAATATATCGAGACGCTCTTAGGAAAAAAATGAAGCCCATCGCAAAT
>NC_016088.4:14455645-14537766 GCF_000004515.6 Glycine max | reverse complement strand
TTCTGACGGGCTAAAGTTTTGACTCGGATGTCCAATTGAGGCCCGTAATATATCATGGCGATTAAAAGTTGAAATGGAATGCCCGTGCATATTCGGACGGCCATAACGTTTGACTCGGATGCCTGATCTTAATGAGGGTGACTTGGTTTGGCTCCATCTTAGGAAGGATAGATTCCCTACTAAAAGGAAATCCAAGCTTAGCCCTAGAGGGGATGAACCTTTTCAGGTTTTGGAGAGGATCAATAACAATGCCTATAGGTTGGACCTCCCAGAAGAGTATGGAGTCAGGACCACTTTTAACATTTCTGATTTAACTCCTTTTGCAGGTGGAGCTGATATTGAGGAAGAGGAACTAACAGATTTGAGGTCAAATCCTCTTCAAGGGGAAGGGGATGATGGAATCCTCCCTAGGAAGGGACCAATCACTAGAACAATGAGCAAGAGGCTCCAAGAAGATTGGGCTAGAGCTGTTGAAGAAGGCCCTAGGGTTCTCATGAACCTTAGGATAGAATTCTGAGCCCATGGGCCAAGGTTGGGTCCAATTATCTTTGTACATATTAGACTAGGATGTCATTATATTTGGTCCTTGTATATAGGGCTCCATATTGTAGGTAGGGTACCCTAGAAATATAGGATTTTTCAGCCCTTGTATTTTTGGGCACCTAGACTAGTTTTTGTATTAGGGGTAGTTTTGTAATTTCACATGCACTAAGTGGATATTTGATGTGTGTGGTTGGAAATAAATTTAATTGAATTGGTAGAAGCCCAATCCAATTAAATTTTAGAGGGGGAGGTGAGCATTTGCTTACTACACCCCATTGCCACATCATATAGTCACACTTTGTGCATGTCCTTCATGCTTTTCATGCCTCATGACACCTAAGCACACTTAGTGGAGAATCTTGGAATTGATCTTGGATTAGTGGGCTGAACCATAACTAAAATTCACTAATCATAATTAGTGAAATTTTGGCTCCAAAGTTTGGCTCCACAAATTCAATTTCAAATTCAAGTGAAATTTGAATTTCCCTCCAATTTTGTGTGACACTTAGGCTATAAATAGAGGTCATGTGTGTGTATTTTTTTCAACTTTGATCATTTGAATATTAACTTCAGATTTCAGAGCTCCTTTTGAGCACAAAATTTCGTGCTCTTCTCTCCCTTTCCCTTCATTCAACTCCTTCTTCCTCCAAGCTCTTATCCATGGCCTCCTATGGTGGTGAGCTTCTTCTAGACTCATCTTCTCCTTGAAGTGGTGTCTCCTCTCTCTCTTCCTTCTCCATTCCGCTGCCATTTATCTTCCAAGAAGCAAAGGAATCCATTGATGAAGAAGATCCTAGGCCTACAAGCTCCAATGGAGCTTGCATCATGTGGTATCAGAGCATCTTCATCTAGGTGATGTTCTTTTGCTTCCTCTATCTTTTTGTTCGGTGAATTCTCTTTAATTCCTTGTTCTTCATCTTATTCTCCATGTATATCCTCCATTGTCTTGTGGTTTGGTACTGTTTAGAGTAGATTCAAAAAAAATTAAACCGATTAAATCTTAGATCTACACTTGTTCTTGCATTTCTATGGTTCAAATTTTGTAGATCTACTCTTGAATCTTGTTTTTGTGTTGATTTTAGGTTCTATCATTTTTCATTCATAATATTCTTGTGCTGAACCTTAGATCTAAATTTTCTTCCTAAATATTGATTAAAAAAACACACAAAAATCTAAGTGTAAATCACTTAATCCATGTTGTCTTAGAGTCATGTTTAGTCATAGTAATTGTCACATTATGTTCTAAGTTTGTGTTGAATTTTATTTTGTTGATTGAATTCTAGATACATTTGTTCATGTATTCTTGTCATTCTTAGCCTATCTTTTGAATTTTGAGTCTAATTCATGCATGTTATTTATCTTCCAAGAAGCAAAGGAATCCATTGATGAAGAAGATCCTAGGCCTACAAGCTCCAATGGAGCTTGCATCAAGAAGGCTATAGGCTGGACCCTGGCGGACATTCCTGGTATTAGCCCATCCACATGTATGCATCGAATAAATTTAGAGGATGGAGCTAAACCTGTAAGACAACCACAGAGAAGACTCAACCCGGTGATTCTTGATGTAGTGAAGAAGGAGATAACCAAGCTTTTGCAAGTTGGAATCATTTATCCTATCTCCGATAGCCAATGGGTGAGTCCCGTCCAGGTAGTCCCGAAGAAGACTGGCCTCACAGTGATCAGAAATGAGAAGGAGGAGCTGATTCCTACTCGGGTGCAGAACAGTTGGAGAGTCTGCATTGACTATAGGAGGCTGAACCAGGTTACCAAAAAGGACCATTTTCCCCTGCCATTCATTGACCAGATGCTTGAACGCCTGGCAGGTAAATCCCACTATTGTTTCCTTGAGGGTTTTTCTGGTTATATGCAAATTACTATTGCTCCTGAGGATCAGGAAAAGACCACATTCACCTGCCCCTTCGGCACTTTTGCTTATAGGAGGATGCCTTTCGGCCTGTGCAATGCCCCTGGTACCTTCCAGCGGTGCATGATTAGTATTTTCAGTGATTTTTTAGAAAATTGCATAGAGGTGTTTATGGATGATTTCACTGTATATGGATCCTCTTTTAATGGTTGTTTGAATAGTTTGGAAAACGTTTTGAATAGATGCATTGAAACTAACCTTGTTCTAAATTTTGAAAAATGTCATTTTATGGTTGAGCAAGGTATAGTTTTAGGCCACATTATTTCCAATAAGGGTATTGAAGTAGATCCTGCAAAAATTTCTGTTATTTCACAATTACCTTACCCCTCTTGTGTGCGAGAGGTGCGATCTTTTCTTGGTCATGCAGGATTCTACAGGCGCTTTATAAGGGATTTTAGCAAAGTAGCCATTCCACTGTCCAACTTGTTGCAAAAGGAGGTGGAGTTTGACTTTAATGACAGATGCAAAGAGGCTTTTGATTGCCTCAAAAGAGCGTTGACTACCACCCCCATCATCCAGGCACCCGATTGGACAGCCCCTTTTGAGCTTATGTGTGATGCATCAAATTATGCATTGGGGGCTGTCCTTGCTCAGAAAATTGATAAATTGCCCAGGGTGATATATTATGCTTCTAGGACTTTAGATGCTGCCCAAGAAAATTATACTACTACTGAGAAAGAGCTTCTAGCCATAGTTTTTGCTCTTGAAAAATTTCAATCTTATTTGCTTGGTACTCGCATTATTGTTTATACTGACCATGCAGCTCTAAAGTACTTGTTGAAGAAGGCTGATTCTAAGCCTAGGTTGATCCGATGGATGCTCTGGCTCCAAGAGTTTGACTTGGAGATCCGTGATAGGAGCGGAGCACAAAATCTAGTTGCTGATCATTTGAGTCGGATCGAACGTGTCTCTGATGCAGATTCACCTATTCGGGATGATTTCCCGGATGATCATTTGTATATATTGTATAGTATTTCTGACTCTCTTTCTACTCCCTGGTTTGTTAACATTGTCAATTATTTAGTTGCCTCTGTTTTTCCTCCCTTAGCATCTAAGGCCCAAAAAGATAAAATTAAAAGTGATGCTAAGCATTTTATTTGGGATGACCCCTACTTGTGGAAATTGTGCAGTGATCAGGTCATTAGACGGTGCATTCCAGATCATGAGACTGACTCAGTCCTGCAGTTCTGTCATTCTTCCGCACCGAGAGGTCATCTGGGTGTTCAAAGGACAGCTCGCAAAGTGCTTGATTGTGGTTTTTATTGGCCCACCATCTTTAAAGATGCGTGAAAGATCTACAGCACTTGTGAGCAGTGTCAGAGAGCAGGAAATACACTTACATGGCGACAACAAATGCCTCAGCAACCTATGCTATTCTGTGAGGTGTTTGATCTCTGGGGTATAGATTTCATGGGTCCTTTTCCTGTCTCTTTTGGTTATGTTTACATTCTCCTTGCAGTTGACTATGTTTCAAAATGGGTGGAAGCCAAGCCCACTAGAACTAATGATGCTAAAGTTGTCGCAGACTTTGTCAGGTCTAATCTGTTTTGCAGGTTTGGAGTACCTAAAGCAATTGTTAGTGATCAAGGAACCCATTTTTGCAACAGGACAATGCATGCCCTGCTTAAAAAGTACGGGGTTGTACACAGGGTATCCACACCATACCACCCCCAGACCAATGGACAGGCAGAAATTTCTAATCGAGAAATCAAGCGAATTTTAGAGAAGATTGTGCAGCCAAGCAGGAAAGATTGGAGTACCAGGCTTGATGATGCTCTCTGGGCACATCGGACTGCCTACAAAGCACCCATAGGAATGTCTCCTTATCGGGTTGTCTTTGGAAAGGCATGTCTCAGTGAAGACTTGCAACTTCTCTATGGATCAAGCTGGTGAGGAAAGAAAGTTGCAACTGAGTGAGTTAGATGAAATCCGCCTAGAAGCCTACAAGAATGCCAAGTTCTACAAAGAAAAGACCAAGAAGTTCCATGATAGCATGATAGTTAAAAAAGACTTCGTGGTTGGGCAAAAAGTGTTATTGTATAATTCTAGGCTTGGACTCATGAGTGGTAAGTTGAGGTCTAAGTGGATTGGTCCTTTTGTTGTTACTAATGTTTTTCCTTATGGTACAGTTGAGATCAAAAGCGACTCCACACACAAGAGCTTCAAGGTCAACGGACATCGACTTAAGCCATTCCTCACGAACCCTTCTTTAGTGGACGTAGTGGTGGAAGAGACTTCCTTACTCCACCCTACTCTTCCTCCCCCATGACTTAGGGAGTTTTTTTTTTCCTATCTCCTTTTTTGCTTTTATTACACTTTTCCGATTTTCTTTGATGATTTAATTGTTTTTAATTTTTTAATTGTGCTCCATTGAGGACAATGTGTTGTTTAAGTAGGGGGGGGGGGGGGGGGGAGTGTTCTTTGGTTTTGCTAGTTTTGTTGGTTTTGTTAATTTGTTAGTCGTGTTAATTTGTTAATGTTGATAGTTTCGTCGGATTTTTAGTTTAATATTTTGGGTCAATTTTGTGTGCACGTACGACTTTGCATGTTTTTCTTTGAATTATAGGATATGTTCAAGAAATGGGTAATTGTTTTGAAAATAAAAGTTCTTGACATTTTGTGACTTGAAATCCTTGATTCTTCTCTACATGTCATGATAGTTTTGAAAGCTCAATTTGAAAGTGATGATTTTACCTTTGTGAGAATTTGAGCCATCCATCATCATAATCATTTGGTGTGTTTTGCCCCATTGATTGCTTGCACAATAGCCTTGGCTTGATTCTTGTTGATGCGTCCTAATTCACATGCATATTTGGAAATGATTGAGGCAATTTTGTTCTTATAAGCTTCTAGCCAAATGGACTTACCTTGAATTAATTCCTTTGATAGCCCTTTTGAGCCTCGTTTCCCTTTCCTTGTTTTGAAGCTCACTACAAGCCTTAAGTGAAAAACCATGATATCACCATATCCTTAAGGAATTTTGGAGCTTTGGAATTGTTTTGGGAATAAGTGTGGGGGGTTTTTGTTTCATTGGACAACTTGTTTGTTGGCTATGCTTCATGATGTATTTTGGGCCATACTTGATGTACATTGTATATTGGTTAAATGTTGGACATGCTGAATGAAATATTGTTTCTCAAAGGCTATAGAGTAAAAAAAAAAAATCGAAAAAAAAAATTCGAAAAAAGAAAAAGAAAAGCAATAAAGTTGAGTGAATAAGATCTTAAATGGCACAAGAATGATGAAACTCTTGGTTCTACTCTTCATGTTTAAATTTTATCTTTACTTCTTTTTATTTTCTTATTTTTTTCTTAATATGCACTTATTCCCCTTTGCTCCTCTATTCCTTTGGGATTTAGCCACTTATTCCATATTTCTCCATACCTTGTCCTTGGCCCCATTACAACCTTAAAAGACCTTTTGATCCTCATGTGCTTGTGTTTGTGGGTTGATTGTCAATTTTAGAATCTTGCCAAGTCTATGTGGTGTTTGCTTTCATGGGTGCTTTGAGGGTAAATGGTAGCCTAGACACTTGAGAGATAGAGTGTATATCTTGTGAGGCTTTATCACTTTTCATTCTTGAGCTGATTGACTATTTTGCCATGATTGGGTTGCTTGGATGATTTTCATGAATGTCTTGACTTTTTGGATCTCCTTATGTTAGATGTTACCCATTCCTTTCATTCCTTGATGTTCATTGAGAAATATATGAATGTGGTTGTTTGTCTCTCTTTGATATCCTTGGATTTTGTTCTTTGTTTCATTTTGCCCAGGAGTGCAAAAGGCTAAGTATGGGGGGTTTTGATTTGCAATCATTTTCTTCTATTTTCTAAACCCTTTTTGCACCATTTTAATTATTGATTGGTCTTAATTGTCAATTAATTAGGTAGTTTTATTATTTGGGCTCATTTAGCTAATTTGATGTTTTTAATCTAATTTCAGGAATTAATGAAACATTGGGCTTAATCCGGATTTTAGTTGTGGACTTGAAGAGGGCAAATAAAGTAGCGCTTACCTTAGTTAATTTCTAATTAGGAAATTTCGCAATTTTATTTTATGTTGTTCAGTGTTTATTTTGTTTTGGGCCAGAGTATTGTAATAGGGCCCAGTGACTTTGAGTGACTCTTTTTAAATAGTTGCCTTGGGATTCGTGCAGGGCATTCTGTTATGCTATTTTCATTATTCAGAGCTTTGGTTTTAGGTTTTCACGTTTTTCTGTTCCCTTGTTACAATTTTCGTTCTTAATGCAAATTTCCGTTTTCTGCTTCTAATTACAAGTTCATTCGTGCTTCTTCTTCTACTTTCATTTACGTTTCTATTCATTTACGTTTATGTTCATTTACGTTTCTATTCATTTATGTTTCTGTTTCATGTTTCATTTGCGTTTTCAGTTTGAATCCATGGAAGGCTAGATTTTCTGGTGTTGTTTCCTTTTGAGGACGAAGCCCAACTCTCTTTGAGGTTTTGCTTGTAATGTGGTTTCCTGGCAGTTTTCCCTTCACCAGTTATCCCAATTTCATGAATATTAATCAGTGCACGCTTCGTGTTCGATTAATTGCCTCTGAGCCTAACTTGCGTTCATGCTTAATGGACGAAGGGCTAACTGGTGTATGTGGTGCCTAATCACGTATTGAAAACCCTAAGTTGATTTCCGCTTAGTAAATTGAAATAGGGTTGGATTAAGTGGTTGACTGTTAGGGACGAATTCTCCATAACCCAGGATAAGAGAATGGCTTCTGAATCAGAGGAAACAACCCGTTTTTAATATTAGTAGTTTCGTATTCCAGTTTACTTGTTCTGCTCTTTAATTACCAAACAACCAACCCCCCCCCAATCGTTACTGTTACTACAAGTATATTATGAACATTTGGTTTGTCACTGCTCGTTGGGAAACGACCTAGGATCACTTCCTAGTTACTGCATTTTCACGTATATTTGATTCGGGTACGACCTCGATCACCGATCTAAGCTCATAATTTATTGAGACGCTCTTAGGAAAAAAATGAAGCCCATCGCAAATACAAACGACCATAAATTTTCCACCGGATCTTCGAATAACGCAAGTAACCTATCGCGATGCTCAAATTTATCATGTAAAACTCGGGTGAATTCCGAATGGAAAATTTTTTGACTCGGATGTCCGATTGAGGCTCGTAATATATCATGGCGATTAAAAGTTGAAATGGAATGCCCATGCATATTCGGACGGCCATAACGTTTGACTCGGATGCCTGATCTAAGCTCATAATTTGTTGAGACGCACTTAGGATAAAAATGAAGCCCATCGCAAATAAAAACGACCATAACTTTTCCACCGGATCTCCGAATAAGGCAAGTAACCTATCGCGACGCTCAAAATTTATCATGGAAGACTCGGGTGTATTCCGACGGGCAAAACTTTTGACTTGGATGTCCGATTAAGGCTCGTAATATATCATGGCGATTAAAAGTTGAAATGAAAACCATAACTTTTCCATAGGATCTCCTAATAAGGCAAGTAACCTATCGCAACTCTCAAAATTTAACATGGAAAACTCGGGTGAATTCCGACTGGAGAAAGTTTTGACTCGGATGTCCGATTGAGCCCCGTAATATATCATGGCGATTAAAAGTTGAAATGGAATGCCCATGCATATTCGGACGGCCATAACGTTTGACTCGGATGCCCGATCTAAGCTCATAATATGTTGAGACGCTCTTAGGAAAAAAATGAAGCTCATCGCAAATACAAACGACCATAACTTTTCCACCGGATCTTCAAATAACGCAAGTAACCTATCGCGACGCTCAAAATTTACCATGGAAGACTCGGGAGAATTACGACGGGCAAAACTTTTGACTCGGATGTCCGATTGAGGCCCATAATATATCATCGCCCTCGAAAGTAGAAATGGACTGACCACACAAATTCGGACAGCCATATTGTTTGACTCGGATTCCCGATTGAAGCTCATAATATATCGAGATGCTCTTAGGATAAAAATGAAGCCCATCGCAAATACAAAGGGCCATAACTTTTCCTCCGGATCTCCGACTAATGAAAGTTTTCTATCGTGACGCTCAAAATTTATCATGGAAGACTCGAGTGAATTACGACGGGCAAAACCTTTGACTCGGATGTCCAATTGAGGCCCATAATATATCATCGCCCTCGGAAGTAGAAATGGACTGACCACGCAAATTCAGACAGCCATAACGTTTGACTCGGATTCCCGATTGAAGCTCATAATATATCGAGATGCTCTTAGGATAAAAATGAAGCCCATCGCAAATACAAAGGGCCATAACTTTTCCTCCGGATCTCCGAATAATGAAAGTAATCTATCGTGACGCTCAAAATTTATCATGGAAGACTCGGGTGAATTACGACGGGCTAAACTTTTGACTCGGATGTCCAATTGAGGCCCAGAGTATATCATCGCCCTCGGAAGTAGAAATGGACTGACCACGCAAATTCGGACAGCCATAACGTTTGACTCAGATTCCCGATTGAAGCTCATAATATATCGAGATGCTCTTAGGATAAAAATGAAGTCCATCGCAAATACAAAGGGCCATAACTTTTCCTCCGGATCTCCGAATAAGGAAAGTTACCTATCGTGACGCTCAAAATTTAACATGGAAGACTCGGGTGAATTCCGACGGCCTAAAGTTTTGACTCGGATGTCCGATTAAGGCCCGTAATATATCATGGCGATTAAAAGTTGAAATGGAATGCCCATGCATATTCGGACGGCCATAACGTTTGACTCGGATGTCCGATCTAAGCTCATAATATGTTGAGACGCTCTTAGGAAAAAAATGAAGCCCATCGCAAATACAAACGACCATAACTTTTCCACCGGATCTTCAAATAACGCAAGTAACCTATCGCGACTCTCAAAATTTAACATGGAAAACTCGGGTGAATTCCGACTGTAGAAAGTTTTGACTCGGATGTCCGATTGAGCCCCGTAATATATCATGGCGATTAAAAGTTGAAATGGAATGCCCATGCATATTCGGACGGCCATAACGTTTGACTCGGATGCCCGATCTAAGCTCATAATATGTTGAGACGCTCTTAGGAAAAAAATGAAGCTCATCGCAAATACAAACGACCATAACTTTTCCACCGGATCTTCGAATAACGCAAGTAACCTATCGCGACGCTCAAAATTTACCATGGAAGACTCGGGAGAATTACGACGGGCAAAACTTTTGACTCGGATGTCCGATTGAGGCCCATAATATATCATCGCCCTCGAAAGTAGAAATGGACTGACCACACAAATTCGGACAGCCATATTGTTTGACTCGGATTCCCGATTGAAGCTCATAATATATCGAGATGCTCTTAGGATAAAAATGAAGCCCATCGCAAATACAAAGGGCCATAACTTTTGCTCCGGATCTCCGACTAATGAAAGTTTTCTATCGTGACGCTCAAAATTTATCATGGAAGACTCGAGTGAATTACGACGGGCAAAACCTTTGACTCGGATGTCCAATTGAGGCCCATAATATATCATCGCCCTCGGAAATAGAAATGGACTGACCACGCAAATTCAGACAGCCATAACGTTTGACTCGGATTCCCGATTGAAGCTCATAATATATCGAGATGCTCTTAGGATAAAAATCAAGCCCATCGCAAATACAAAGGGCCATAACTTTTCCTCCGGATCTCCGACTAATGAAAGTTTTCTATCGTGACGCTCAAAATTTATCATGGAAGACTCGAGTGAATTACGACGGGCTAAACTTTTGACTCGGATGTCCAATTGAGGCCCAGAGTATATCATCGCCCTCGGAAGTCGAAATGGACTGACCACGCAAATTCGGACAGCCATAACGTTTGACTCAGATTCCCGATTGAAGCTCATAATATATCGAGATGCTCTTAGGATAAAAATGAAGTCCATCGCAAATACAAAGGGCCATAACTTTTCCTCCGGATCTCCGAATAAGGAAAGTTACCTATCGTGACGCTCAAAATTTAACATGGAAGACTCGGGTGAATTCCGACGGCCTAAAGTTTTGACTCGGATGTCCGATTGAGGCCCGTAATATATCATGGCGATTAAAAGTTGAAATGGAATGCCCATGCATATTCGGACGGCCATAACGTTTGACTCGGATGTCCGATCTAAGCTCATAATATGTTGAGACGCTCTTAGGAAAAAAATGAAGCCCATCGCAAATACAAACGACCATAACTTTTCCACCGGATCTTCAAATAACGCAAGTAACCTATCGCGACTCTCAAAATTTATCATGTAAAACTCGGGTGAATTCCGACTGGAAAAGGTTTTGACTCGGATATCCGATTGAGGCCCATAATATATTATGGCGATTAAAAGTTGAAATGGAATGCCCATGCATATTCGGACGGCCATAACGTTTGACTCGGATGCCCGATCTAAGCTCATAATTTGTTTTGACGCTCTTAGGAAAAAAACGAAGCCCATCGCAAATACAAACGACCATAACTTTTCCACCAGATCTCGGAATAAGGCAAGTAACCTATCGCGACGCTCAAAAATTTGTCATGGAAGACTCGGGTGTATTCCGACGGCCAAACCTTTTGACTCGGATTTCCGATTGAGGCCCATAATATATCATCTCCCTCGAAAGTAGAAAAGATTTGACCATGAAAATTCAAACAGCCGTAACGTTTGACTCGGATTTGCGAGTGAAGCTAATAATATATTGAGATGCTCTTAGGATAAAAATGAAGCCCATCGCAAATACAGAGGGCCATAACTTTTCCACCGGATCTTCGAATAACGCAAGTAACCTATCGCGACGCTCAAAATTTACCATGGAAGACTCGGGAGAATTACGACGGGCAAAACTTTTGACTCGGATGTCCGATTGAGGCCCATAATATATCATCGCCCTCGAAAGTAGAAATGGACTGACCACCCAAATTCGGACAGCCATAGCGTTTGACTCGGATTCCCGATTGAAACTCATAATATATCGAGATGCTCTTAGGATAAAAATGAAGTCCATCGCAAATACAAGGGGCCATAAATTTTCCTCCGGATCTCCGAATAAGGAAAGTTACCTATCGTGACGCTCAAAATTTAACATGGAAGAATCGGGTGAATTCCGACGGCCTAAAGTTTTGACTCGGATGTCCGATTGAGGCCCTTAATATATCATGGCAATTAAAATTTGAAATGGAATACCCATGCATATTCGGACGGCCATAACGTTTGACTCGGATGCCCGATCTAAGCTCATAATATGTTGAGACGCTCTTAGGAAAAAAATGAAGCCCATTGCAAATACAAACGACCATAACTTTTTCGCCGGATCTTCAAACAACGCAAGTAACCTATCGCAACTCTCAAATTTTATCATGTAAAACTCTAGTGAATTCCGACTGGAAAAAGTTTTGACTCGGATATCCGATTGAGGCCCATAATATGTTATGGCAATTAAAAGTTGAAATGGAATGCCCATGCATATTCGGACGGCCAAAACGTTTGACTCGGATCCCCGATCTAAGCTCATAATTTGTTTTGACGCTCTAAGGAAAAAAATGAAGCCCATCGCAAATACAAACGACCATAAATTTTCCACCAGATCTCTGAATAAGCCAAGAAACCTATCGCGACGCTCAAAATTTATCATTGAAGACTCGGGTGTATTCCGACGGGCAAAACTTTTGACTCGGATGTCCGATTGAGGCCCATAATATATCATCGCCCTCGGAAGTAGAAATAGACTAACCACGCAAATTCGGAAAGCCAACGTTTGACTAGGATTCCCGATGGAAGCTCATAATATATTGAGATGCTCTTAGGATAAAAATGAAGCCCATCGCAAATACAAAGGGCCATAACTTTTGCTCCGGATCTCCAAATAAGGAAAGAAACCTATCGCGACGCTCAAAATTTAACATGGAAGATTCAGGTGAATTCCGACGGGCAAAACTTTTGACTCGGATGTCCGATTGAGGCCCGTAATATATCATGGCGATTAAAAGTTGAAATGAAGACCATAACTTTTCCATCGGATCTCCTAATAAGGCAAGTAACCTATCGCGACTCTCAAAATTTAACATGGAAAACACGGGTGAATTCCGACTGGAGAAAGTTTTGACTAAGATGTCCGATTGAGGCCCGTAATATATCATGGCGATTAAAAGTTGAAATGGAATGCCCATGCATATTTGGACGGCCATAACATTTGACTCGGATGCCCGATCTAAGCTCATAATTTGTTTTGACGCTCTCAGGAAATAAATGAAGCCCATCGCAAATACAAACGACCATAACTTTTCCACCGGATCTCCGAATAAGGCAAGTAACCTATCGCGACGCTAAAAATTTGTCATGGAAGACTCGGGTGTATTTCGACGGCCATACCTTTTGACTCGGATTTCCGATTGAGGCCCATCATATATCATCTCCCTCGAAGGTAGAAATGAACTGACCACGCAAATTCCAACAGCCATAACGTTTGACTCGGATTCGCGAGTGAAGCTAATAATATATCGAGATGCTCTTAGGATAAAAATGATGCGCATCGCAAATACAGAGGGCCATAACTTTTGCTCCCGATCTCCGAATAAGGAAAGTAACTTATCGCGTGAATTCCGACGGGCTAAAGTTTTGACTCGGATGTCCGATTGAGGCCCGTAAAATATCATGGCGTTAAAAGTTGAAATGGAATGACCACGCATATTCGGATGGCCATAACGTTTGACTCGGACGCCGGATCTAAGCTCAAAATTTGTTGAGACGCACTTAGGATAAAAATGAAGCCCATCGCAAATACAAATGACCATAACTTTTCCATCGGATCTCCAAATAAGGCAAGTAACCTATTGCGACGCTCAAAATTTAACATGGAAAACTCGGGTGACTTCTGACTGGAAAACGTTTTGACTCGGATGTCCGATTGAGGCCCGTAATATATCATGGCGATTAAATGTTTAAATAGAATGCCCATGCATATTCGGACGGCCATAACGTTTGACTCGGATGCCCGATCTAAGCTCATAATTTGTTATGACGCTCTTAGGAAAAAAATGAAGCCCATCGGAAAGACAAACGACCATAACGTTTCCACCGGATCTCTGAATAAGGCAAGTAACCTATCGCGATGCTCAAAATTTATCATGGAAGACTCGGGTGTATTCCGACGCGCAAAAATTTTGACTCGGATATCCGATTGAGGCCCATAATATATCATCGCCCTCGGAAGTAGAAATGGACTAACCACGCAAATTCGGACAGTCATAACGTTTGACTCGGATTCCCGATTGAAGCTCATAATATATCGAGATGCTCTTAGGATAAAAATGAAGTCCATCGCATATACAAAGGGCCATAACTTTTCCTCCGGATCTCCGAATAAGGAAAGTAACCTATCGTGAGGCTCAAAATTTAACATGGAAGACTCGGGTGAATTCCGATGACCTAAAGTTTTGACTCGGATGTCTGATTGAGGCCCGTAATATATCATGGCGATTAAAAGTTGAAATGGAATGACGACGCATATTCGAACGGCCATAACGTTTGACTCGGATGCCCGATCTAAGCTCATAATTTGTATTGACGCTCTTAGGATAAAAATGAAGCCCATTGCAAATAGAAACGACCATAACTTTTCCATTGGATCTTCTAATAAGGCAAGTAACCTATCGCGACGCTCAAAATTTATCATGGAAGATTCGGGTTTATTCCGACGGGCAAAACTTTTGACTCGGATGTCCGATTGAGGCCCATAATATATCATCTCCGTCGAAAGTAGAAATGGACTGACCACGCAAATTCAAACAGCCATAACGTTTGACTCGGATTCGCGATTGAAGCTCATAATATATCGAGATGCTCTTAGGATAAAAATGATGCCCATCGCAAATACATAGGGCCACAACTTTTGCTCCGGATCTCCGAATAAGGAAAGTAACCTATCGCGACGCTCAAAATTTAACATGGAAGACTCGGCTGAATTCCGACGGGCTAATGTTTTGACTCGGATGTTCGGTTGAGGCCCGTAATATATCATGGAGATTAAAAGTTGAAATGGAATCACCACGCATATTCGGATGGCCATAACGTTTGACTCGGACACCGGATCTAAGCTCATAATTTGTTGAGACGCAGTTAGGATAAAAATGAAGCCTATCGCAAATACAGACGACCATAACTTTTCGATCGGATCTCCAAATAAGGCAAGTAACCTATCGCGACGCTCAAAATTTAACATGGAAAACTCGGGTGAATTCCGACTGGAAAAAGTTTTGACTCGGATATCCGATTGAGGCCCATAATATATAATGGCGATTAAAAGTTGAAATGGAATGCCCATGCATATTCGGACGGACATAACGTTTGAATCGGATGCCCGATCTAAGCTCATAATTTGTTTTGACGCTCTTAGGAAAAAAATGAAGCCCATCGGAAATACAAACGACCATAACTTTTCCACCGGATCTCTGAATAAGGCAAGTAACCTATCGCGACGATCAAAATTTATCATGGAAGACTCGGGTGTATTCCGACGCGCAAAACTTTTGACTCGGATGTCCGATTGAGGCCCATAATATATCATCTCCGTCGAAAGTTGAAATGGAATGACCACACAAATTCAAACAGCCATAACGTTTGACTCGGATTCGCGATTGAAGCTCATAATATATCGAGTTGCTCTTAGGATAAAAATGATGCCCATTGCAAATACCAAAGGGCCATAACTTTTGCTCCGGATCTCCGAATAAGGAAAGTAACCTATCGCGACGCTCAAAATTTAACATGGAAGACTCGGGAGAATTCCGACGGCCTAAAGTTTTGACTCGGATGTCCGATTGAGGCCTGTAATATATCATGGCGATTAAAAGTTGAAATGGAATGACCACGCATATTCGGATGGCCATAACGTTTGACTCGGACGCTTGATCTAAGCTCATAATTTGTTGAGACGTACTTAGGATAAAATGAAGCCTATCGGAAAGACAAACGACCATAACTTTTCCACCGGATCTCTAAATAAGGCAAGTAACCTATCGTGATGCTCAAAGTTTATCATGGAAGACTCGGGTGTATTCCGACGCGCAAAACTTTTGACTCGGATGTCCGATTGAGGCCCATAATATCTCATCGCCCTCGGAAGCAGAAATGGATTGACCAGGCAAATTCGGACAGTCATAACGTGTGACTCGGATTCCCGATTGAAGCTCATAATATATCGAGATGCTCTTAGGATAAAAATGAAGCCCATGGCAAATATAAAGGTCCATAACTTTTCCTCCGGATCTCCGAATAATGAAAGTAATCTATCGTGACGCTTAAAATTTATCATGGAAGACTCGGGTGAATTACGACGGGCAAAACATTTGACTCGGATGTCCGATTGAGGCCCATAACATATCATCGCCCTCGAAAGTAAAAATGGACTGACCACGCAAACTCGGACAGCCATAATTTTTGACTCCGATTCCCAATTGAAGCTCATAATAAATCGAGATGCTCTTAGGATAAAAATGAAGCCCATCGCAATTACAAACGGCGATAACTTTTCCTACGGATCTCTGAATAAGGAAAGAAGCCTATCGCGACGCTTAAAATTTAACATGGAAGACTCGGGTGAATTCCGACGGGCTAATGTTTTGACTCGGATGTCCGATTGAGGCCCGTAATATATCATGGCGATTAAAAGTTGAAATGGAATGACGACGCATATTCGGACGGCCATAATGTTTGACTCGGATGCCCGATCTAAGCTCATAATTTGTATTGACGCTCTTAGGATAAAAATGAAGCCCATCGCAAATACAAACGACCATAACTTTTCCATCGGATCTCCTAATAAAGCAAGTAACTTATCGCGACGCTCAAAATTTATCATGGAAGATTCGGGTTTATTCCGACGGGCAAAACTTTTGACTCGGATGTCCGATTGAGGCCCATAATATATCATCTCCGTCGAAAGTAGAAATGGACTGACCACGCAAATTCAAACAGCCATAACGTTTGACTCGGATTCGCGATTGAAGCTCATAATATATCGAGATGCTCTTAGGATAAAAATGATGCCCATCGCAAATACATAGGGCCATAACGTTTTCTCCGGATCTCCGAATAAGGAAAGTAACCTATCGCGACGCTCAAAATTTAACATGGAAGAGTCGGGTGAATTCCGACGGGCTAATGTTTTGACTCGGATGTTCGGTTGAGGCCCGTAATATATCATGGCGATTAAAAGTTGAAATGGAATGACCACGCATATTCGGATGGGCATAACGTTTGACTCGGACACCGGATCTAAGCTCATAATTTGTTGAGACGCAGTTAGGATAAAAATGAAGCCTATCGCAAATACAGACGACCATAACTTTTCCATCGGATCTCCAAATAAGGCAAGTAACCTATCGTGACGCTCAAAATTTAACATGGAAAACTCGGGTGAATTCCGACTGGAAAAAGTTTTGACTCGGATATCCGATTGAGGCCCAAAATATATTATGGCGATTAAAAGTTGAAATGGAATGCCCATGCATATTCGGACGGACATAACGTTTGACTCGGATGCCCGATCTAAGCTAATAATTTGTTTTGACGCTCTTAGGAAAAAAATGAAGCCCATCGGAAATACAAACGACCATAACTTTTCCACCGGATCTCTGAATAAGGAAAGTAACCTATCGCGACGCTCAAAATTTATCATGGAAGACTCGGGTGTATTCCGACGCGCAAAACTTTTGACTCGGATGTCCGATTGAGGCCCATAATATATCATCTCCGTCGAAAGTTGAAATGGACTGACCACGCAAATTCAAACAGCCATAACGTTTGACTCGGATTCGCGATTGAAGCTCATAATATATCGAGTTGCTCTTAGGATAAAAATGATGCCCATTGCAAATACCAAAGGGCCATAACTTTTGCTCCGGATCTCCGAATAAGGGAAGTAACCTATCGCGACGCTCAAAATTTAACATGGAAGACTCGGGAGAATTCCGACGGCCTAAAGTTTTGACTCGGATGTCCGATTGAGGCTTGTAATATATCATGGCGATTAAAACTTGAAATGGAATGACCACGCATATTCGGATGGCCATAACGTTTGACTCGGACGCCAGATCTAAGCTCATAATTTGTTGAGACGCTCTTACGAAAAAAATGAAGCTCATCGCAAATACAAACGACCATAACTTTTCCACCAGATCTTCAAATAACGCAAGTAACCTATCGCGACTCTCAGAATTTATGATGTAAATCTCAGGTGAATTCCGACAGGAAAATTTTTTGACTCGGATGTCCGATTGAGGCCTGTAATATATCATGGCGATTAAAAGTTGAAATGGAATGACCACGCATATTCGGATGGCCATAACGTTTGACTCGGACGCCAGATCTAAGCTCATAATTTGTTGAGACGTACTTAGGATAAAAATGAAGCCTATCGCAAATACAAACGACCATAACTTTTCCATCGGATCTTCTAATAAGGCTAGTAACCTATCGCGACGCTCAAAATTTAACAAGGAAAACTCGGGTGAATTCCGACTGGAAAAAGTTTTGACTCGGATGTCTGATTGAGGCCTGTAATATATCATGGCGACTAAAAGTTGAAATGGAATGCCCATGCATATTCGGACGGCCATAACGTTTGACTCGGATGCCCGATCTAAGCTCATAATTTGTTGAGACGCTCTTAGGAAAAAAATGACGCTCATCGCAAATACAAACGACCATAACTTTTCAACCGGATTTTCAAATAACGCTAGTAAGCTATCGCGACACTCAAAATTTATCATGTAAAACTCGGGTGAATTCCGACTGGAAAAAGTTTTGACTCAGATATCCGAATGAGGCCCATAATATATTATGGTGATTAAAAGTTGAAATGGAATTCCATGCATATTCGGACGGCCATAACGTTTGACTCGGATGCCCGAACTAAGCTCATAATTTGTTTTGACGCTCTTAGGAAAAAAATGAAGCCCATCGGAAAGACAAACGACCATAACTTTTCCACCAGATCTCTGAATAAGGCAAGTAACCTATCGCGATGCTCAAAATTTATCATGGAAGACTCGGGTGTATTCCGACGCGCAATACTTTTGACTCGGATGTCGGATTGAGGCCCTTAATATATCATCGCCCTCGGAAGCAGAAATGGACTGACCATGCAAATTCGGAAAGTCATAACGTTTGACTCGGATTCCCGATTGAAGCTCATAATATATCGAGATGCTCTTAGGATAAAAATGAAGCCCATCGCAAATACAAAGGGCCATAACTTTTCCTCCGGATCTCCGAATAATGAAAGTATAATATCGCGACACTCAAAATTTAACATGGAAGACTCGGGAGAATTCCGACGGCCTAAAGTTTTGACTCTGTTGTCCGATTGAGGCCTGTAATATATCATGGCGATTAAAAGTTGAAATGGAATGACCACGCATATTCGGACGGCCATAACGTTTGACTCGGACGCCAGATCTAAGCTCATAATTTGTTTTGACGCTCTTAGGAAAAATATGAAGCCCATCGGAAAGACAAACGACCATAACTTTTCCACCGGATCTCTAAATAAGGCAAGTAACCTATCGTGATGCTCAAAGTTTATCATGGAAGACTCGGGTGTATTCCGACGCGCAAAACTTTTGACTCGGATGTCCGATTGAGGCCCATAATATCTCATCGCCCTCGGAAGCAGAAATGGACTGACCATGCAAAATCGGACAGTCATAACGTTTGACTCGGATTCCCGATTGAAGCTCATAATATATCGAGATGCTCTTAGGATAAAAATGAAGCCCATCGCAAATACAAAGGGCCATAACTTTTCCTCCGGATCTCCGAATAATGAAAGTATTCTATCGTGACGCTTAAAATTTATCATGGAAGACTCGGGTGAATTACGACGGGCAAAACTTTTGACTCGGATGTCCGATTGAGGCCCATAATATATCATCGCCCTCGAAAGTAAAAATGGACTGACCACGCAAACTCGGACAGCCATAATGTTTGACTCCGATTCCCGATTGAAGCTCATAATAAATCGAGATGCTCTTAGGATAAAAATGAAGCCCATCGCAATTACAAACGGCGATAACTTTTCCTACGGATCTCCGAATAAGGAAAGAAATCTATCGCGACGCTCAAAATTTAACATGGAAGACTCGGGTGGATTCCGACGGGCTAATGTTTTGACTCGAATGTCCGATTGAGGCCTGTAATATATCATGGCGATTAAAAGTTGAAATGGAATGACGACGCATATTCGGACGGCCATAACATTTGACTCGGAGGCCCGATCTAAGCTCATAATTTGTTGAGACGCACTTAGGATAAAAATGAAGCCCATCGCAAATACAAATGACCATAACTTTTCCATCGGATCTCCTAATAGGGCAAGTAACCTATCGCGACGCTCAAAATTTAACATGGAAAACTCCGGAGAATTCCAACTGGAAAAAGTTTTGACTCGGATGTCCGATTGAGGCTCGTAATATATCATGGCGATTAAAAGTTGAAATGGAATGCCCATGCATATTCGGACGGCCATAACGTTTGACTCGGATGCCCGATCTAAGCTCATAATTTGTTGAGACGCTCTTAGGAAAAAAATGACGCTCATCGTAAATACAAACGACCATAACTTTTCAACCGGATCTTCAAATAACGCTAGTAAGCTATCGCGACACTCAAAATTTATCATGTAAAACTCGGGTGAATTCCGACTGGCAAAAGTTTTGACTCGGATATCCGAATGAGGCCCATAATATATTATGGTGATTAAAAGTTGAAATGGAATTCCCATGCATATTCGGACGGCCATAACGTTTGACTCGGATGCCCGATCTAAGCTCATAATTTGTTTTGACGCTCTTAGGAAAAAAATGAAGCCCATCGAAAAGACAAACGACCATAACTTTTCCACCAGATCTCTGAATAAGGCAAGTAACCTATCGCGATGCTCAAAATTTATCATGGAAGACTCGGGTGTATTCCGACGCGCAATACTTTTGACTCGGATGTCCGATTGAGGCCCATAATATATCATCGCCCTCGGAAGTAGAAATGGACTGACCACGCAAATTCGGACAGTCATAACATTTGACTCGGATTCCCGATTGAAGCTCATAATATATCGAGATGCTCTTAGGATAAAAATGAAGCCCATCGCAAATACAAAGGGCCATAACTTTTCCTCCGGATCTCCGAATAATGAAAGTATTCTATCGTGACGCTTAAAATTTATCATGGAAGACTCGGGTGAATTACGACGGGCAAAACTTTTGACTCGGATGTCCGATTGAGGCCCATAATATATCATCGCCCTCGAAAGTAAAAATGGACTGACCACGCAAACTCGGACAGCCATAATGTTTGACTCCGATTCCCGATTGAAGCTCATAATAAATCGAGATGCTCTTAGGATAAAAATGAAGCCCATCGCAATTACAAACGGCGATAACTTTTCCTACGGATCTCCGAATAAGGAAAGAAACCTATCGCGACGCTCAAAATTTAACATGGAAGACTCGGGTGGATTCCGACGGGCTAATGTTTTGACTCGAATGTCCGATTGAGGCCTGTAATATATCATGGCGATTAAAAGTTCAAATGGAATGACGACGCATATTCGGACGGCCATAACATTTCACTCGGAGGCCCGATCTAAGCTCATAATTTGTTGAGACGCACTTAGGATAAAAATGAAGCCCATCGCAAATACAAACGACCATAACTTTTCCATCGGATCTCCTAATAAGGCAAGTAACCTATCGCGACGCTCAAAATTTAACATGGAAAACTCGGGAGAATTCCAACTGGAAAAAGTTTTGACTCGGATGTCCGATTGAGGCTCGTAATATATCATGGCGATTAAAAGTTGAAATGGAATGCCCATGCATATTCGGACGGCCATAACGTTTGACTCGGATGCCCGATCTAAGCTCATAATTTGTTGAGACGCTCTTAGGAAAAAAATGATGCCCATCGCAAATACAAAGGGCCATAACTTTTGCTCCGGATCTCCGAATAAGGAAAGTAACCTATCGCGACGCTCAAAATTTAACATGGAAGACTCGGGAGAATTCCGACGGCCTAAAGTTTTGACTCGGTTGTCCGATTGAGGCCTGTAATATATCATGGCGATTAAAAGTTGAAATGGAATGACCACGCATATTCGAATGGCCATAACGTTTGACTCGGACGCCAGATCTAAGCTCATAATTTGTTGAGACGTACTTAGGATAAAAATGACGCTCATCGTAAATACAAACGACCATAACTTTTCAACCGGATCTTCAAATAACGCTAGTAAGCTATCGCGACACTCAAAATTTATCATGTAAAACTCGGGTGAATTCCGACTGGAAAAAGTTTTGACTCGGATGTCCGATTGAGGCTCGTAATATATCATGGCGATTAAAAGTTGAAATGGAATGCCCATGCATATTCGGACGGCCATAACGTTTGACTCGGATGCCCGATCTAAGCTCATAATTTGTTGAGACGCTCTTAGGAAAAAAATGACGCTCATCGTAAATACAAACGACCATAACTTTTCAACCGGATCTTCAAATAACGCTAGTAAGCTATCGCGACACTCAAAATTTATCATGTAAAACTCGGGTGAATTCCGACTGGAAAAAGTTTTGACTCGGATATCCGAATGAGGCCCATAATATATTATGGTGATTAAAAGTTGAAATGGAATTCCCATGCATATTCGGACGGCCATAACGTTTGACTCGGATGCCCGATCTAAGCTCATAATTTGTTTTGACGCTCTTAGGAAAAAAATGAAGCCCATCGGAAAGACAAACGACCATAACTTTTCCACCAGATCTCTGAATAAGCCAAGTAACCTATCGCGATGCTCAAAATTTATCATGGAAGACTCGGGTGTATTCCGACGCGCAATACTTTTGACTCGGATGTCCGATTGAGGCCCATAATATATCATCGCCCTCGAAAGTAGAAATGGACTGACCACGCAAATTCGGACAGTCATAACATTTGACTCGGATTCCCGATTGAAGCTCATAATATATCGAGATGCTCTTAGGATAAAAATGAAGCCCATCGCAAATACAAAGGGCCATAACTTTTCCTCCGGATCTCCGAATAATGAAAGTATTCTATCGTGACGCTTAAAATTTATCATGGAAGACTCGGGTGAATTACGACGGGCAAAACTTTTGACTCGGATGTCCGATTGAGGCCCATAATATATCATCGCCCTCGAAAGTAAAAATGGACTGACCACGCAAACTCGGACAGCCATAATGTTTGACTCCGATTCCCGATTGAAACTCATAATAAATCGAGATGCTCTTAGGATAAAAATGAAGCCCATCGCAATTACAAACGGCGATAACTTTTCCTACGGATCTCCGAATAAGGAAAGAAACCTATCGCGACGCTCAAAATTTAACATGGAAGACTCGGGTGGATTCCGACGGGCTAATGTTTTGACTCGAATGTCCGATTGAGGCCTGTAATATATCATGGCGATTAAAAGTTCAAATGGAATGACGACGCATATTCGGACGGCCATAACATTTCACTCGGAGGCCCGATCTAAGCTCATAATTTGTTGAGACGCACTTAGGATAAAAATGAAGCCCATCGCAAATACAAAAGACCATAACTTTTCCATCGGATCTCCTAATAAGGCAAGTAACCTATCGCGACGCTCAAAATTTAACATGGAAGACTCGGGTGAATTCCGACGGGCTAAAGTTTTGACTCGGATGTCCGATTGTGGCCTGTAATATATCATGGGGTTAAAAGTTGAAATGGAATGACCACGCATATTCGGATGGCCATAACGTTTGACTTGGACGCCGGATCTAAGCTCAAAATTTGTTGAGACGCTCTTAGGAAAAAAATGAAGCCCATCGCAAATACAAATGACCATAACTTTTGCTCCGGATCTCCGAATAAGGAAAGTAACCTATCGCGACGCTCAAAATTTAACATGGAAAACTCGGGTGAATTCCAACTGGAAAAAGTTTTGACTCGGATGTCCGATTGAGGCCCGTAATATATCATGGCGATTAAAAGTTGAAATGGAATGCCCATGCATATTCGGACGGCCATAACGTTTGACTCGGATGCCCGATCTAAGCTCATAATTTGTTTTGACGCTCTTAGGAAAAAAATGAAGCCCATCGGAAAGACAAACGACCATACCGTTTCCACCGGATCTCTGAATAAGGCAAGTAACCTATCGCGATGCTCAAAATTTATCATGGAAGACTCGGGTGTATTCCGACGCGCAATACTTTTGACTCGGATGTCCGATTGAGGCCCATAATATATCATCACCCTCGGAAGTAGAAATGGACTGACCACGCAAATTCGGACAGTCATAACGTTTGACTCCGATTCCCGATTGAAGCTCAAAATATATCGAGATGCTCTTAGGATAAAAATGAAGCCCATCGCAATTACAAACGGCCATAACTTTTCCTACGGATCTCCGAATAAGGAAAGAAACCTATCGCGACGCTCAAAATTTAACATGGAAGACTCGGGTGGATTCCGACGGGCTAATGTTTTGACTCGAATGTCCGATTGAGGCCCGTAATATATCATGGGTATTAAAAGTTGAAATGGAATGACGACGCATATTCGGTCGGCCATAACATTTGACTAGGAGGCCCGATCTAAGCTCATAATTTGTTGAGACGCACTTAGGATAAAAATGAAGCCCATCGCAAATACAAACGACCATAACTTTTCCATCGGATCTCCTAATAAGGCAAGTAACCTATCGCGATGCTCAAAATTTATCATGGAAGATTCTGGTGTATTCCGACGGGCAAAACTTTTAACTCGGATGTCCGATTGAGGCCCATAATATATCATCTCCGTCGAAAGTAGAAATGGACTGACCACGCAAATTCAAACAGCCATAACGTTTGACTCGGATTCGCGATTGAAGCTCATAATATATTGAGATGCTCTTAGAATAAAAATGATGCCCATCTCAAATACAAAGGGCCATAACTTTTGCTCCGGATCTCCGAATAAGGAAATTAACCTATCGCGACGCTCAAAATTTAACATGGAAGACTCGGGTGAATTCCGTCGGGCTAATGTTTTGACTCGGATGTTCGATTGAGGCCCGTAATATATCATGGCGATTAAAAGTTGAAATGGAATGACCACGCATATTCGGATGGCCAGAACATTTGACTCGGATGCCCGATCTAAGCTCATAATTTGTTGAGACGCACTTAGGATAAAAATGAAGCCCATCGCAAATACAAACGACAGTAACTTTTCCATCGGATCTCCTAATAAGGCAAGTAACCTATAGCGACGCTCAAAATTTAACATGGAAAACTCGGGTGAATTCCGACTGGAAAAAGTTTTGACTCGGATGTCTGATTGAGGCCTGTAATATATCATGGCGACTAAAAGTTGAAATGGAATGCCCATGCATATTCGGACGGCCATAACGTTTGACTCGGATGCCCGATCTAAGCTCATAATTTGTTGAGACGCTCTTAGGAAAAAAATGAAGCTCATCGCAAATACAAACAACCATAACTTTTCCACCGGATCTTCAAATAACGCAAGTAACATATCGCGACTGTCAAAATTTATCATGTAAAACTCGAGTGAATTCTGACTGGAAAACGTTTTCACTCGGATATCCGATTGAGGCCCATAATATATTATGGCGATTAAAAGTTGAAATGGAATGCCCATGCATATTCGGACGGCCATAACGTTTGACTCGGATGCCCGATCTAAGCTCATAATTTGTTTTGACGCTCTCGGAAATAAATGAAGCCCATCGGAAATACAAACGACCATAACTTTTCCACCGGATCTCTGAATAAGGTAAGTAACCTATCGCGACGCTCAAAATTTAGTATGGAAGATTCGGGTGTATTCCGACGGGCAAAACTTTTGACTCGGATGTCCGATTGAGGCCCGTAATATATCATCGCCCTCGGAAGTAGAAATGGACTGACCACGCAAATTCGGACAGCCATAACGTTTGACTCGGATTCCCGATTGAAGCTCATAATATATCGAGATGCTCTTAGGATAAAAATGAAGCCCATCGCAAATACAAAGGGCCATAACTTTTCCTCCGGATCTCGGAATAAGGAAAGTAATCTATCGTGACGCTCAAAATTTATCATGGAAGACTCGGGTGAATTACGACGGCCAAAACTTTTGAATCGGATGTCCGATTGAGGCCCATAATATATCATCGCCCTCGAAAGTAAAAATGGACTGACCACGCAAACTCGGACAGCCATAACGTTTGACTCAGATTCCCGATTGAAGCTCATATTATATCGAGATGCTCTTAGGATAAAAATGAAGCCCATCGCAAATACAAAGGGCCATAAGTTTCCTCCGGATCTCCGAATAAGGAAAGTAATCTATCGTGACGCTCAAAATTTATCATGGAAGACTCGGGTGAATTACGACGGGCAAAACTTTTGAATCGGATGTCCGATTGAGGCCCATAATATATCATCGCCCTCGAAAGTAAAAATGGACTGACCACGCAAACTCGGACAGCCATAACGTTTGACTCGGATTCCCGATTGAAGCTCATAATATATCGAGATGCTCCTAGGATAAAAATGAAGCCCATCGCAATTACAAACGGCCATGACTTTTCCTACGGATCTCCGAATAAAGAAAGAAACTGTCGCAACCTACCCTTCGGCGGGAGGGCGACGCGAGACTCGCGGGATGCGTGTTCCACGAAAGGAATACGCGCGGAGTCGCCACCAACGTTTATTTGAGGAAAACGTCGGAAAAACCGGAAAATACGCGATCTACGAACTTTTAAGTGAAAGGCTCGGGAGTTGTATTTACGCCCGGGGTCGCCACCAACGTTTATTTGAACAAAAGGTCATTTAAGGTGTTGGACCATTAAACGGTCTTTTGATTTTGAAAGGAGAGAAACGTTAAGGCGTTGGACCATTAACGATCTCTTGTTTTTGAAAGGAGAGAAACGTTAAAGCATTTGGACCATTAACGATCTCTTGGGGTGGTCGACAAAAGCGGGGCTTTTGCTCCTACGTATCCTCAATTGCGATGAGGAAATCAGACCTACGTAGTTCTTGCAAAAGCGGTAAAGTCACATGTTGATTTTATGCTTTTGAACGGTCCATGTTAACCGATAAAAGCAAAGAGGACCGTTTAAGGCGTTGGACCTTAAAACGGTTTTTAGTGATTTTTCGGACAAAACTTGATTTGTGAGTCTATTTTAGTCTTAGTTTCACTTTGGTTATTAATCAATTCATTCAAGGAAACTTCCAAAGAAAAATGTCCGATTGATTTTTTTGATTTATTTTATTCAAAGATATTTTGATTATTTTATTATTATTTTTCAAGATATTTTGATTATTTTATTATTATTTTACTTTTTTTGGTTTAACCGAGGTTATAGCGTGAACGATCGGTTAGATTTCATTTTAAAAGTGATTAAATGAGATTACAACACAAATGATCGGTTGAAATTCATTTTATCATTTATTAGGTGAGAAAACGGCTTAAATAAACGATAAAAGCGCGTTAAAGACAGAAGAAAAGAAATCAAAAAATGAACGAAATAAAGATGAAAGCTTAAAAAAAACAAGAAATGAATTGAAAGTCTCGGATTCGAAAACTTACCCGTTGAAGAACGAAGAACGGTGAAGAACGAACGAAAACCTTCACGGATTTGCTTATGGAAACATCTCGGAAGCGTTACGGAAGCACCTCGGCTTGGATTTTCTTCACGGAAACAATTTTTTTCACCCAAAACAGCTGAAATACATAGCCAGGGGGCTCAGGGATCCTTAGAACAGCCCCCTTCAGCCTTTTTATAGGAAAAAGGGGGAGGAGGTTGCCACCCAGCTCGCCCAGGCGACCTTAGCTCGCCAAGGCCCGGAAGCAACCCAGCTCCAAAAAACACTCTGGAAGGCCCAATTCAAAATTTCGAAATTGATATTTGCATCCCCCCAATTTTGATAAGTTCACCCCCCTTCTTTCGTAATTTACGGAAAAGTTACGGAAGCCTTACGGAAGCATATAGGACTTGCTTTTCTTCTTTTTTTTCTCTTCCGTCTCACCCTTATTAAGTTAATTATGCTTATTTAGAGTTATGGGAATTTTACGGAAGCATTACGGGTGTCCAGGAAGCCCCGGAATCCCATTTGTCAACAAAACGGGGGGTGTGGTGGCCACCTAGCTCGCCCAAGCGAGCTAGGATACTTCAACCTTAAGCAAGAAATTGCCCAGAAACCTCTAGAAGGGCCCAGATTCGAAAATTACTATTTGCACCCCCCATTTTACTAAATACACCCCCTTGCCTTTTTTTGGTGATTTTTTTCGTAACGTTACGAAACTTTACGAATTTCGTAACGATACTTGTTTTCTTTCCGTAATGTTACGGAACCTTGCGGATTACTTAATCATCCCTTTTTTGACTTACGGAATGTTATGGAACCTCACTAATTGTGCAACGATGCTTCCATTTGATTTCTGGTGTGTCACGGAACCTTACGGATTGTGCATCAATATTTTCTTTTGATTTCCGGCATGTCCCGGAACTTCACAAATTGCCTAATGATGGGTGCCAAGCACCTCACAAGGACCAAACAAAAGTTGCATGTCATCAAGCAAAGGTCCCCGGACGAAATTAGGGTATGACAGTTGCCCCTCTTTACTTGTCTTTTATTGGAGATAAAAGGAAAGTAAAGATAAGACACTAATTTCGTTCCTCTCGGTTGACGAGAGTCGCGGGTGACCATAAAATTTCCGCATGCAAATGACTTGTTCCCGGGGGAACAAAAGGTGCAGAAGACGGTGTCAGTCTCAGCCTGCTATCAAGCGTTCTGTCTTACAGATAGGAAAAGAATGTTTATACGGATAACCACTCGGGTATCTCCGCCCGTCAGCGTGACTCAAAAGTCAGTATGACAGATCTTGTGAGTGCAGAAGATGATGTAAATCTCCGCGAGTCAACGGGCTTGTCGGCCACGATTGACGAAGGGTGCAGAATGACCATAATTTGTCTCTGCGTGCCATCGGACACAACTGTGTCTGAATGGCAAAGGGGTGCGGAATGACCATAATTTGTCTCCGCATGTCATCGGGCCCGCCGCCTCTGGATGACAAAAGGGTGCAGAATGACCATAATTTGTCTCTGCGTGCCATCGGACACGACTGTGTCTGAATGGCAAAGGGGTGCGGAATGACCATAATTTGTCTCCGCATGTCATCGGGCCCGCCGCCTCTGGATGACAAAAGGGTGCAGAATGACCATAATTTGTCTGTGCGTGCCATCGGACACGACTGCGTCTGAATGGCAAAGGGGTGCGGAATGACCAAATTTTGTCTCTGCATGTCATCGGGCCCGCCGCCTCTGGATGACAAAAGGGTGCAGAATGACCATAATTTGTCTCTGCGTGCCATCGGACACGACTATGTCTGAATGGCAAAGGGGTGCGGAATGACCAAATTTTGTCTCCGCATGTCATCGGGCCCGCCGCCTCTGGATGACAAAAGGGTGCAGAATGACCATAATTTGTCTCTGCGTGCCATTGGACACGACTGTGTCTGAATGGCAAAGGGGTGCGGAATGACCAAATTTTGTCTCCGCATGTCATCGGGCCCGCCGCCTCTGGATGACAAAAGGGTGCAGAATGACCATAATTTGTCTGTGCGTGCCATCGGACACGACTGCGTCTGAATGGCAAAGGGGTGCGGAATGACCAAATTTTGTCTCTGCATGTCATCGGGCCCGCCGCCTCTGGATGACAAAAGGGTGCAGAATGACCATAATTTGTCTCTGCGTGCCATCGGACACGACTGTGTCTGAATGGCAAAAGGGTGCGGAATGACCAAATTTTGTCTCCGCATGTCATCGGGCCCGCCGCCTCTAGATGACAAAGGGTGCAGAATGAGCAATTTTTGTCTCTGCGCGCCATCGGACACGACTGTGTCTGAATGGCAAAGGGGTGCGGAATGACCAAATTTTGTCTACGCATGTCATCGGGCCCGCCGCCTCTGGATGACAAAGGGTGCATGTCACATGACCTCAGGGTCAGTATGACAAAGATTATGGGGCGGCCGACAAAAGCAAGGCTCTTGTTCCTACGTATCCTCCAATGAGGAACTCAGACCTACGTAGTTCTAGATAACTTGTGAGACTTGAAAAAGTCTCCACCGGAAGATGCTGACATCTCCGGAAAGGGCGCAGATGACCACACTGGCCTTTGCTCATCAATCACACTTGGGGTCACTGAATGACGAGGTGCGGATAACCGTAAGGTGTCTCCGCGGGCTACCAGCTCTTGGGTCATGGTAACAAAAAGCGGTGCGGTCGACAAAAGCGAGGCTCTTGCTCCTACGTATCCTCCAATGAGGAACTCAGACCTACGTAGTTCTGGATAACTTGTGAGACTTGAAAAAGTCTCGGTGTTTTCTCCACTAAAATGCAAACATGCTTTAGCAAAGAGACAAATATTCCAACCGATTAGAGCAGCATATGCTTTTTTGAGTGACAAACAATGCGTCTACCAGGGAAGGAGAGTCTGCTGATGGAATCCCCCATAACTATAAATGAGATTTTGGATGTTAGCATTTTGTTTCTAAATGACCATTTAGAGGAAACACTGGGTTCGACAAAACAGAAGAAATCCACTCAAAGTGTATCAATCTTGCACAGGTAAGTGTTTTATCCTAATTCCGAACCATAGATATGTCATGACTTGACTTTGCAAATTATTTCCTATCAAATCAAAATTACATGCATGATCATGGATCAATAGGACTTCCCTTGGGAATGGGTTCTTTTGGTGGGTTTTTCGGCTTTTGTGTGTTTTTTGGCTTTTTTTGTGTTTTTTGGCTTTTTTCCTTTTCTGTTTTGGTTTAATGCGGGGCGAAAAGGTCGCTAGCGCACAAGATTTTGGTTGGCAATTAAAGGGGGAAGATCATTTTAGGTCGTGGTTTCCTTTCCTTCTTTTCGTTCATTTGGTGACAATTCTGTATTGTTCAGATATTGTCCGGTCCAAAGACCTTTCTGCACATTTCTTCTGTTTTCTTTCGATCCTTGATCAGGAGCTTTCTTTCTTTCTCCCATTCTTTGATTGGGAATTTTCTTTCTTTTCTTTTTGCTTTCTCCCACTCTTTGATTGGGAATTTTCCTTCTTTTCTTTTTTTGCTTTCTCTTTGATTGGAAATTTTCCTTCTTTCCTTTTTTTTGCTTCCGAGGGTAAGGATTGACATTCTCACCCTGGGTCAAGGTTTATGGTGAGTTAGGATTTCGGCTCAAGACTTGTAGAATGGCTAGACATGATACATGTCAGGGTTTGGTTTGGTTCAAGGATAAAAGGGATGCCCCACATTATTTCCATGACACAAATGCAAAAATGATGATTTGGAAATTTTATGCAAAACTGGTCATGCATGCACCTATGTGGACGCTCAAGTGTCAAATTTTTATGGTCATGTGATGCTAGGGCTCAGGATTCATTTCCTCTATTTTTAGTCAACCCAATGTTTCCAAAATATGTTCTTTTATCAATTTGTGCATTCATCCGAGTCCATTTTGGGTGTCCGGAAAAATTTTCACAGCATTCACCCTTCAGGTGTATACACATTTGTTTTCCAAAAACTAGCTATAATCAGCGAATTTTTCTTTAAAGAAAAGTTGGAAGTCATCTCTTTTCAAAAGCATGTTGGTTTTTCAGCTAGACAACTTATTTTTCTTTTTTCTCTCTTTTTCCTTTTTTTTATTTGTTTATTTCTTTTTCTTGTTTGTTTTTGTTTTTTTTTTCCTTTTTTTTTCATGAGGTATTTTGCTACCTAAACATGTGTATATTTTTGTGAGGTATTTTTGCTATATACATGCATATCCAAGTTATCTTGCTACCTAAACATACATGTATATATTTTGTGAGGTATCTTTTTGCTACATACATGCATATCTAAGGTATCTTGCTACCTAAACATACATATATATATTTTGTGAAGTGTGTTTTTGTTTACATACATGCATATCTAAGGTATCTTTCTACCTAAACATACATATATATATTTTGTGAAGTATTTTTTTGTTACATACATGCATATCTAAGGTATCTTTCTACCTAAACATACATATATATATTTTGTGAAGTATTTTTTGTTTACGTACATGCATATCTAAGGTATCTTTCTACCTAAACATACATATATATATTTGGTGAAGTTTTTTTTTTTTTTGTTTACATACATGCATATCTAAGGTATCTTTCTACCTAAACATACATATATATATTTTGTGAGGTATGACTACCTTCCGAGCTTGCGCTTGTTTTATTTAAATTCCCAGGATCATGAGCAACTAGGTGCGTCCTACTATAAAAAGTGATCAAATAACAAGCATAGATTCAAAAGGTACTAGGTTGCCTCCTAGTAGCGCTTCTTTAACGTCTTGAGCTGGACGCCTTATGACTTGTCGGTCACTGACCTAGTACTTTGCTTACCTTTGGCTTTGGACTTGGTCGCCTATTGGTCGGCCATGTGGTGTAGGCAATACTCAAACCTTTTTGTGGATGAGCAGAGGTGAACTCTAGAGGTGATGGCGGTGCGTCTGTTGCCCGCTGCCAGCCATCCCCAGGCTGCTGTGGTGTTTCGCCCTGCGCCTGCCTGGAGACGCAGTACTTCTTGATGAAAGCTCGATTAGTAGGGGGTCTGATGCCCTTGCTGGAGGTGACAGGTACTCCGTAGAACTGACAGAGACCCATAATTAAAGCTTGACAACTCCAAGACCCTGTTGGACTTCTTCGGGTCCACTGGGTGTCTTGCAGGCGCGATCCCTGCAAACAATAGATGAAATCAGAAATCAGTTGAGCGATGTGCATACTTACCTATGATGACGTGACCTTGCCGGGGGGGGTACGGGCACCCTGTAGGACTGATAGAGGCCCGTAACTAGAGTTGGAAACCCCAGGGCCCTGTTGGACTTTTCCGGGTCCACTGGGTGTCTTGTGGGTGCGATCCCTGCAAACAATAGATGGTATCAGAAATCAGTTGAACTATATGCATACTTACCCATGTCGGGACAACACAGACCAACTGATACTTTTGCAGGGGGAGATTGGCATTGCGGTCGCTGGGCAGAATATTGCTAAGTAGCAATGTCATCTATATCTGTGTAAGAGTGGTCATGTTGGTGCGCATGATCCGCACTCGTCTCTTTGCAGCGGCACGGGTGAAATCTTGCCCCAGTATGCACAGTAGCAGTGTGATAGCCTCCCTCTCTAGTTGTGCTCGCACAGTTGGCCCTCCTCCAATATCAGGGGGTGGCCCAAGAACCGCTAAAAGGAAACTACTGGCCCCTAAACCGGGAGTGCAAGTCTCGGTTAAGCATTTAAGGGCAGAGGACCTTAAATTCTCTTAAGGTGTGGATGTGGAGCACACTGAAAATGAGGACACGTAGCCCTCTAAAGGTGAGGGCGTGCAGCCCTCTCAAGGCGAGGACGTGTAGTCCTCTCAAGGTGAGGGCGTGCAGCCCTCTGATGGCGAGGACGTGTAGTCCTCTCAAGGTGAGAGCGTGCAGCCCTCTGTTGGCGAGGACGTGTAGTCCTTTCAAGGTGAGGGCGTGCAGCCCTCTGTTGGCGAGGACGTGTAGTCCTCTAAAGGTGAGGGCGTGCAGCCCTCTGATGGCGAGGACGTGTAGTCCTCTCAAGGTGAGGGCGTGCAGCCCTCTGTTGGCGAGGACGTGTAGTCCTCTAAAGGTGAGGGCGTGCAGCCCTCTGATGGCGAGGACGTGTAGTCCTCTCAAGGTGAGGGCGTGCAGCCCTCTGTTGGCGAGGACGTGTAGTCCTTTCAAGGTGAGGGCGTGCAGCCCTCGGTTGGCGAGGACGTATAGTCCTCTAAAGGTGAGGGCGTGTAGCCCTACGAAGGTGAGGACATGCAGTCCTCTGATGGCGAGGGCGTGTAGCCCTTTGAAGGTGAGGACGTGTAGTCCTCTGAAGGTGAGGGTAACTAGTACCCAAGGCGAGGGCGGGTAGCCCTCTCAAGGCTAGGACGTGTAGTCCTCTGGAGGTGAGGGCGTGCAGCCCTCTGATGGTGAGGACGTGTAGTCCTCTCAAGGCGAGGACGTGTAGTCCGCTCAAGGTGAGGGCGTGTAGCCCTCGGAGCCGAGGGCGTGTAGCCCTCTAAAGGTGAGGACATGTAGTCCTCTGAAGATGAGGACATGTAGTCCTCGGAAGGTGAGGGCGTGTAGCCCTCTGATGGCGAGGACATGTAGCTCTTTGAAGGTGAGGACGTATAGTCCTCTGGAGACAAGGGTACTAGTACCCAAGGGTTCACCCTTATGAGAAAGCAAGAGATCAACTCATCGAGAGGGTCGGTCATCCCAAATCCACACGACTGGATATTAGATGTAGGAAATCTATGCATTTAACATGATTTTTAGGGATGCAGACTTCATATGAAACAATGCAATGTAATGGAAAGTTGTACAACGTTCATGACATTCTTTCCCTATTTTGTGATTTTGATTTTGATTTAATTTTTTTGGAAAACACAGATTGACTGTCCTTTTGAAAGAGGTGATAATTCATGCAACCTTATCCTATCTTTTGCAAATCTCTCCGGGAACCCCCTCAAAGTGTATGTTTTTGATTTAGTCACTAGACCATTTTGGAGTGATGGCAATAGAGCTGTTTGACGTTTAATCAATCTATTGAAATCCTAGGGTTTGTCCCCCCTTTTTTTGTTTAAAAACATCGACGGGTGAGAACTTTTGATCTGCCCCTATGTTCACTTGAGGCTCATGCACGATGCCCCTCATTACCCCAGTGTAAGGCTTTGAGGTACCAATTGTTATCTTTCGTCATGACCTTGTAGCTGGGAACCTATTGGGTGAAAACTTCTAATCTGCCCCTAGGTTCGAAAAGAGAGAGTGAAAGTTTAATTGGAGAATAATCTTCGTATCTTAATTCAACCCCCCCTTTTCTTAAGGTAACTAAGGCCATTTATCCAACATCCTATTCTTGATAACTCACTTCTCTCTAAGAGGACAAACTTTCCAGAATGATATAATGAGGTCACATGAATGTCTTGAAAACACAGTCAATCAAATGTTTTTTTCTTTTTCTTTTGAACCTTTTTTATTTTTTTTTTATTTTTATTTTTATTTTTATTTCTGAAATTATTTGTTTTGAACTTTTTTTTTGTTGTTCTACGGCAGCCCCACCAACGTGCAAGATGAGTAATCTCTGATTGAATGGTCTTGGAAGTCAACACTCAGGAGCGCAGGTTGCTTGAGCAAACAGACCAATGGCTTACACTCACATTCCGGTGGAAGTTGAATAAGCAAAGATGTGTTCGTGAGAGGATGTCCATTTTATCCATATCATTTAGCATTGTAACTGTGGTTTATGGCATAAACTTGAAAATCCTGATGAGTCATAACAACAGCTTCCAGAATTGCCCCATGTATGGTGTTGCTTGTCAATGTTAGGATTCAACAAGCGATTCTCCTCAAATTTCAGCCAGCCCGTATCAATTAGACTTCACACTTTATGCTTCGGGGTCATACAATGCTCAATGGAATGCCCCGGGGCTCCTCCATGATAAGCACACATTGCGTTCGAGTCGTATCCTTAGAAAAATGGAGGTTGAGGAACCTTGGTTGGGGTTATGTCTACCATTGAATTATCGAGTGGATATGGGATCAAGTTTAGCATATGACAACGGAATTTGGGGTGAACCCTACGGGCTTTTTGCTGCAAAATTCCTTTTTGTTGGTGTTTTTTGGTTTGTGCTAAAGGTGGTCTTCGTCATTGGAAGTGCGGTAGACAGACTTTGTGGTTGATTTAGGGATGGCCTTTGTGGATAACTGGGTGGTGGGTAAGGAGAAGGTTGGTTATTGGCTGAGTAATGACATTGTTGGGTTGGTGGGAAACTTGGCTGTATAGGAATGGCAGTCACAGCATGGGTTTCTCCCTCTTTCTCACCCTCTTCATTTGCCCCAGTTTTCTCAGTCGTCCTAGTAGGATGATCAAATTTGCCTCTTTTCGGACCCACATTGATCCTTTCACTGGCGAAGACCAAATCTGCAAAGCTTTGAGGGTGCGTAGCCCACCATCTTTTCATAGTAGAGTATCGATAATGTGTCTACCATCACGATCATCGTCTCCCTTTCCATCATTGGGGGTACCACCTAGGCCGCCAGATCCCTCCACCTTTTGGGCGTGTTCTTTGAAAGATCCATCCCCCTTTTTGCAAATGTTCTGTAGTTGCATCCTATCCGGAACCATATCAAAATTGTACTGATACTGCCTAACAAAGGCAACCATTAGGTCCTTCCAAGAATGGACTCGGGAAGATTCCAAGTTAGTGTACCAGGTAACAGCTACCCCAGTAAGACTTTCTTGGAAGGAATGTATCAGCAATTCCTCATCTTTTGCGTATTCCCCCATCTTCTGACAATACATCTTTAGATGGTTCTTGGGACAAGTAGTCCCCTTGTACTTGTCAAGGTCCAGCACCTTGAACTTGGGAGGGGTGATGATATTGGGTTCTAGGAACAACTCTTTTAGGTTAGCAAAGGCATAATCTTCACCTCCTTCAATGGCCCTGAGCCTTTCCTCTAGATGATCCAGCTTTCCCATTTCTGCCATAGTTATGAGGGTTTTTAACCGCTGTGGAACGTGAGGGTTGTGGTTGTGGATGATACTGAGGGCCCTCCAAAGTGTTTTCAAAGGGTATACCACCAACTGCTTGCCCTTCAGTGGCATATCCGAGCCAAGGCTCAAAGTCAGCTAGATTGTGGTGGGGAATTTCATGTGTCTCCCCCATGGTTTGAGAGATATGTGCCTGATGAGGTTATTGGTTCTCAATGAGTATCGGAGTGGAGTTATTGAGATTTTCATTGAGAGTGTATGCCACATTGGGTGGTGTATAGTTGGGAGACAAGCCATATGATGGGAAGGCGTGCTCGTTTTGAATTTGCACATCATGGGGTCATCCGTACTTCCCAAATCTTTGCCTATCATATTTGAGGTTGGATGATTCATTTGGTTGATGCCGGATGGGGACGTCGGGTTCACCTTAGCAACAGCGTTGATAGCGGCAACTGCAACCATATCGACTTCCCTTATCTTTTTCATGCTTATTATGGCCTCCATTATTGTGGCCATTTGCTCTTTCATGGCCTCCATTTCGGCCTTCATCTTCTCTTTCACCTCCTCTGCTTCACCCATTACTCTAGCTCTAGCACGAGTTCGATAAGGGCGCCGTAAAGCGTGTCCTTTTCTTTTTGATAACAATGATTAAGTTCATTTTATTTTATTTTATTTTTCAAGGAAAGAATGCAATGAGCAATGCAACCAATGAAAAGCATGGATGTATGCGAATGATGTACAGTTGAAGTATTGCGAATTTTTACACAGGATATGGGGTTGAATCAATTTAGATTTTTAACATGGTCCATGACATCTTTGTCAAGGTGAAACAGGAAGTAACAAGGACATCAACAATCCTAAATATGTTTGGCAGTAGACGAAGCAGTGATGTGACTCGATTCATCTTTTGCCCCAATTTTGTAAGACGGTTACTTTGACTTGATGAACCTTTTTGTAAAAGCATGAGCTTGGTTCAACCCTATAATCCAGTGAATGGCAATTCTGATCGCCAATACTTCAACAACATCTCATAGGGATGAATGACTTGGGCATACTTTAAGCCGTGCACAGAAAATGTAATTATGAAATTGAGATGCCCGAAGAAACACCATTTCCTAGTTAACCATGCATTAGGTACCATGTTCAATTATTTTGTTTTGTTGTTGTGTGTTTTTTTTTTTTTTTAGAAATGGGATTATGATCCCAACATGGTTGGCTCATGGTGCCTAACACATGCAACTAAGA
Source organism: Glycine max (assembly GCF_000004515.6). Classification (NCBI taxonomy): domain Eukaryota; kingdom Viridiplantae; phylum Streptophyta; class Magnoliopsida; order Fabales; family Fabaceae; genus Glycine; species Glycine max. The sequence continues at coordinate 14,500,441 of NC_016088.4, read as the reverse complement.
ATGTAGTGTGAAGTTTCACGCTTCCCCTTTTTTGTTTTTGTTTTGTAGAGGAAAACGCAAGGATGAGCAAACATGAAAACAAATGGTATGCAATTTTGTAGATCAAAAAGTTTGTTGAACGCATATGCATGATGATGCCATGACTTATGCAAAATGCGAGGCTGGAATATGATAACGGACAAATGCAGGAACGATATGTTCATTATGATGTTATGAAGAGATGCTTATGCGATGCATGATATGAATGCATTTTACGGACACGAGAACCCGGAAAATTATCTCTTCTTACTTGTGCATTTGGGGGCGCAGTGCCCCATGTGTACAATTAAGAAGGTGATATGGACCTTCCGGCTTCCCGTGACAAAGGACGAGACCAACATACAATGCATGCTAGAGATAAAATGCAGGAGTGACTTGATTCGCACTGATTTTTGGAGTAAAAACGTGGGATAAACTCATCTTATTCAAAAAGTTATAACTAGTCAAGATCTGAGCGACAATACAAACTTCCTAGCGGTTTCTAATCATATGGTCCCTTAAGTCTATCATATGTTGACAATAGCTGAGAAGTCCGTGGATCTCCTCGAGGGCGGAGTAGGTGTCCGCCACTGCTTTGGCCTTGGCTAGCAATCGGGGAAGTTCTTGACTCCTGTTCAAAGTAAGAGCAAATCGGTCCATCCACATTGTTGCCTCTTGGTGCAATGAATCAATTACCCTTTCCCTTGCTTCCCTTTCTGCTGATATCTTGGCGTACTCATCCTCTAGCCTTTGCTCGTGAGTCGCCGCTTGATTTAGCTTCTCTTTGCACTCATCGATGATGGCCCACATATTCCCTTCAGTCTCGCTTAACTTTTGGGACAAATTTCTTTTCGACCTAAGGCAAGCCTTTAGCTCATCCTTCAAGATCATGCCTTTGACCCGTGATGATTCCTTTCACCTCTTCGGAGTTTGAGCTCACTATTGCTGCCCTATAAAGCCCCTCAAAACTTGTTTTGGTCGTGTTCTTCCTTTCGGGCCTTCTTGGTTTCTCATTCCAAGGCTTCATCGGTGGCCATATTGACGTCCCTTAGTTCATCATACTCTCTTCTTTAGACTTTGATGGCTATGGACTTGAACTTCTCTTTGACTACCCGGGCTCTTTCAAGCTTTGCCTTTAGGGCTTGTACCTCATCACTTTCTTCCGAAGCTTTAACCTCATTGTCTCTCACAGTCTTTAGATTTGGGAGCCAATCCAATCCTTGTGTCCGGACTCTCAGCCACTTATGATAGCCGCCGATGATCCCATTACTGCTTCGCCTAAGCTCTCTGTCCTTTCTTCACGCCGCATCCCATGCCTTGCGAACTCCTTGGAGTACCCTCGCGTTGTGGTCACTGAAACCCCATGCGATGAAGGGCGTGATGCTTTCGTCTGATGGCACTCCTCTCATGGGGTAGCCAAGCTGTCTTATGGCGAGGACGGGGTTATAATTAATACAACCCCTTGTTCCATCAAGGGAACATTTGGACATCCTTCGCATGAAGATAGAATCCTGATTCTTCCTTCCTTCTAGCGAGGGAACCAATTAACAGACGCCCCTCTATGCTAGCCAAGAGTTGGTCCCAATTCATCTTTCTTTTTTCGACGCACGAGCGGTGACCTTGTAGCGGATAGACGGGCCTACCTTCTTGGAGAAAAAGGTGCGAAACCAGCCACACATAGAGAGCTGGAGTACAACAAACAATCCTTGCATTGCTCTTTTTACATCCCCGGTTGAACGTGTCATACATGGCCAAAATGGCGACGACCGGGCTTTCCTTGCCATGATGAAAGGCGAGGAAAGCGTCCACCGTTGCTAGGTCCACTAACCCTTCCATATTCGGAAAGAGGACAACTCCAAAGATCAAAAGCGCCAAGATGTCAATAAAAGAAAGCCCAGTCGCCTTGATTTTGCCAAGGCCTTTGCCCTTTCCTCCAAACACTTCCTTGGTACTCCGACTACTCCATTTCTGTTTTGCTTTACACGGTCCAACTCTTGTGCTGAGATTTTCACTACCTTGGCAACTCTTGTCGTGGAGGGATAGAACCCAGAGAAAAGATATGGCTTCCTTCCTCCCAGTGGGCATCCCAGGATTTCTTCAAACTCTTTCACAGTCGGCACTAGTTGGAAGTCCTCAAATGTGAAGCACCTTAGGGGCTGGTCATAATACTGGGAAAGGGATGCAATCGGTTCCATGGAGACTTCTACCCTAGCTAGGTCCCAAATCTTACCATAGGCTTTGCGGAAGGCTTGCCGTTGAAGTTGACCCATTAATTGCCCCAACTCTCGTAAACTAGCGACCTCTAAGCTCTTGATTTTGACTGGATAAAACCTCTTTTTAAGTGAAGGCTTTTGACTTGATCCCATGTTTTACTAAAGTGAAATAAAATCTAGTGCGAATCAAAACTCCGACATCTATCATGGGTGGAATGGATGAATGCATGAAGAAATGCATATGACACAGATGTAATTTAAGAATGCGGGTGCCCGGGATATTGTCTCCTTCTTAGACACAACGTCTAGGGGTAGCGAAGTGCCCCAATGTATGTATTTAAAACGGTGACCCGGACTCTCCGCTGATTTGTCTATAGAGGGGATCAAGACAGAACCCATATGCGATGCATACGCAAAAGGCGCAATGCGGGAATGTACATAGTATGACAATATTCACTGAACATAAACAAAAGGGTATATGATACTTATGCATGGCAGTGTGAAAAAATGGCACGCAGCGTGTTGGCTCCGTGCCCCTATTTAAGGGACCTATAAGGGAGAGAGCTAACTAGGCATTTAGTGATAACCCCCAAGGTAGTCATATCTCTCTTGATGGTTTCTAGAGGTATTATCCCCTTCGAAGAACATATTGCAGCAGTAGGGACTACTAGCAACAATAAGTTTTCAAAGAGAAAAGCTCTAGATGAGGGTTCACTGTAATCAAGCAAGTCGGAGACCTAGCATGATCACAGATTCACCTCCACTCCTTATGTTCCCATGAACCCAGGTATAGGGCCCTTTTTCAACTCACAGTGTGTGCAAAGAGTGTTAGTGTTTGTGTGCATCAAATGAATAAATATTTACCTCATGCATACATTCTAAAACACACTAAAAGCAACAAATAGTTTATATACACAAGAACATAAGACAAATAAAGGGAAACCAACAAAGGAGAAAGTCATGATAAAACATTGCACAAGATTAAATGGCCTAACTCTCTAAAAAACAGTCCCCAGTGTAGTCGCCAACTGTCGCAACCTACCCTTCGGCGGAAGGGCGACGCGAGACTCGCGGGATGCGTGTTCCATGAAAGGAATACGCACGGAGTCGCCACCAACGTTTATTTGAGGAAAACGTCGGAAAAACCGGAAAAGACGCGATCTACGAACTTTTAAGTGAAAGGCTCGGGAGTTGTATTTACGCGCGGGGAAGGTATTAGCACCCCACACGTCCGTCACAAGGGACGGCAGCCTTTAATCGAATGTGCAAACATGACTTTTGATTTTTACATTCCCTTTTATGTCCTTATATCCTTTATACCCTTTTTATATTTTTTCTCTTTTTGTGGTCGACAAGGGTGTTTCCCTTTGCTCCTACGTATTCCTCAATTGGGATTAGAAAATCAGACCTACGTAGTTCTTTCAGAACAAAGTGTTGGTTAAGTTGTTTTTTTTATCTTTTTTGCAAGATATATTTTGATTGAACAAAAGGTCATTTAAGGTGTTGGACCATTAAACGGTCTTTTGATTTTGAAAGGAGAGAAACGTTAAGGCGTTGGACCATTAACGATCTCTTGTTTTTGAAAGGAGAGAAACGTTAAAGCATTTGGACCACTAACGATCTCTTGGGGTGGTCGACAAAAGCGGGGCTTTTGCTCCTACGTATCCTCAATTGCGATGAGGAAATCAGACCTACGTAGTTCTTGCAAAAGTGGTAAAGTCACATGTTGATTTTATGCTTTTGAACGGTCCATGTTAACCGATAAAAAAAAAGAGGACCGTTTAAGGCGTTGGACCTTAAAACGGTTTTTAGTGATTTTTCGGACAAAACTTGATTTGTGAGTCTATTTTAGTCTTAGTTTCACTTTGGTTATTAATCAATTCATTCAAGGAAACTTCCAAAGAAAAACGTCCGATTGATTTTTTTGATTTATTTTATTCAAAGATATTTTGATTATTTTATTATTATTTTTCAAGATATTTTGATTATTTTATTATTATTTTACTTTTTTTGGTTTAACCGAGGTTATAGCGTGAACGATCGGTTAGATTTTATTTTAAAAGTGATTAAATGAGATTACAACACAAATGATCGGTTGAAATTCATTTTATCATTTATTAGGTGAGAAAACGGCTTAAATAAACGGTAAAAGCGCGTTAAAGACAAAAGAAAAGAAATCGAAAATGAACGAAATAAAGATGAAAGCTTAAAAAAAACAAGAAATGAATTGAAAGTCTCGGATTCGAAAAGTTACCCGTTGAAGAACGAAGAACGGTGAAGAACGAACGAAAACCTTCACGGATTTGCTTACGGAAACATCTCAGAAGCGTTACGGAAGCACCTCGGCTTGGATTTTCTTCACGGAAACAATTTTTTTCACCCAAAACAGCTGAAATACATAGCCAGGGGGCTCACGGATCCTTAGAACAGCCCCCTTCAGCCTTTTTATAGGAAAAAGGGGGAGGAGGTTGCCGCCCAGCTCACCCAGGCCCGGAAGCAACCCAGCTCCAAAAAATACTCTGGAAGGCCCAATTCAAAATTCCGAAATTGCTATTTGCACCCCCCCCCCAATTTTGATAAGTTCACCCCCTTCTTTTGTAATTTACGGAGGCCTTACGGAAGCATATAGGACTTGATTTTCTTCTTTTTTTCTCTTCCGCCTCACCCTTATTAAGTTAATTATGCTTATTTAGAGTTATGGGAATTTTACGGAAGCATTACGGGTGTCCCGGAAGCCCCGGAATCCCATTTGTCAACAAAACGGGGGGTGTGGTGGCAACCTAGCTCGCCCAGGCGAGCTAGGTTACTTCAACCTTAAGCAAGAAATTGCCCAGAAACCTCTAGAAGGGCCCAGATTCGAAAATTACTATTTGCACCCCCCATTTTACTAAATACACCCCATTTGCCTTTTTTTTTAGGTGATTTTTTTGGTAACGTTACGAAACTTTACGAATTTCGTAACGATACTTGTTTTCTTTCCGTAATGTTACGGAACCTTGCGGATTACATAATCATCCCTTTTTTGACTTACGGAATGTTATGGAACCTCATTAATTGTGCAACGATGCTTCCATTTGATTTCCGGTGTGTCACGGAACCTTACGGATTGTGCATCAATATTTTCTTTTGATTTCCGGCATGTCCCGGAACTTCACAAATTGCCTAATGATGGGTGCCAAGCACCTCACAAGGACCAAACAAAAGTTGCATGTCATCAAGCAAAGGTCCCCGGACGAAATTAGGGTATGATAGAAACCTATCGCGACGCTCAAAATTTAACATGGAAGACTCGGGTGGATTCCGACGGGCTAATGTTTTGACTCGAATGTCCGATTGAGGCCAGTTATATATCATGGCGATTAAAAGTTGAAATGGAATAACGACGCATATTCGGACGGCCATAACATATGACTCGGATGCTCGATCTAAGCTCATAATTTGTTGAGACGCACTTAGGATAAAAATGAAGCCCATCGCAAATACAAACGACCATAACTTTTCCATCGGATCTCCTAATAAGGCAAGTAATTTATCGCGACGCTCAAAATTTATCATGGAAGACTCGGGTGTAATCTGACGGGCAAAACTTTTGACTCGGATGTCCGATTGAGGCCCATAATATATCATCTCCCTCGAAAGTAGAAATGGACTGACCATGCAAATTCAAACAGCCATAACGTTTGACTCGGATTCGCAATTGAAGCTCATAATATATCGAGATGCTCTTAGGATAAAAATGATGCCCATCGCAAATACAAAGGGCCATAACTTTTGCTCAGTATCTCCGAATAAGGAAAGTAACCTTTCGCGACGCTCAAAATTTAACATGAAAGACTCGGGTGAATTCCGACGGCCTAAAGTTTTGACTCGCATGTCCGATTGAGGCCCGTAATATATCATGGCGATTAAAAGTTGAAATGGAATGACCACGCATATTCGGATGGCCATAACGTTTGACTCGGACGCCGGATCTAAGCTCATAATTTGTTAGGACGCACTTAGGATAAAAATGAAGCCCATCGCAAATACAAACGACAATAACTTTTCCATCGGATCTCCTAATAAGGCAAGTAACCTATCGCGACGCTCAAAATTTAACATGGAAAACTCGGGTGAATTCCGACTGGAAAAAGTTTTGACTCGGATGTCCGATTGAGGCCCGTAATATATCATGGCGATTAAAAGTTGAAATGGAATGCCCATGCATATTCGGACGGCCATAACGTTTGACTCGGATGCCCGATCTAAGCTCATAATTTGATGAGACGCTCTTAGGAAAAAAATGAAGCTCATTGCAAATACAAATGGCCATAACTTTTCCACCGGATATTCAAATAACGCAAGTAACCTATCGCGACTCTCAAAATTTATCATGTAAAACTCAGGTGAATTCCGACTGGAAAACATTTTGACTCGGATATCCGATTGAGGCCCATAATATATTATGGCGATTAAAGGTTGAAATGGACTGACCACGCAAATTCGGACAGCCATAACGTTTGACTCGGATTCCCGATTGAAGCTCATAATATATCGAGATGCTCTAAGGATAAAAATGAAGCCCATCGCAAATACAAAGGGCCATAACTTTTCCTCTGGATCTCCGAATAAGGAAAGTAACCTATCGTGACGCTCAAAATTTATCATGGAAGACTCGGGTGAATTATGACGGGCAAAACTTTTGACTAGGATGTTCGATTGAGGCCCATAATATATCATCTCCCTCGAAAGTAGAAATGGACTGACCACGCAAATTCAAACAGCCATAACGTTTGACTCGAATTTGCGATTGAAGCTCATAATATATCGAGATGCTCTTAGGATAAAAATGATGCCCATCGCAAATACAAAGGGCCATAACTTTTGTTTCGGATCTCCGAATAAGGAAAGTAACCTATCGCGACGCTCAAAATTTAACATGGAAGACTCGGGTGAATTCCGACGGCCTAAAGTTTTGACTCGGATATCCGATTGAGGCCTGTAATATACCATGGCGATTAAAAGTTGAAATGGAATGACCACGCATATTCGGAAGGCCATAACGTTTGACTCGGACGCCGTATCTATGCTCATAATTTGTTGAGACGCACTTAGGATAAAAATGAAGCCTATCGCAAATACAAACGACCATAACTTTTCCATTGGATCTCCTAATAAGGCAAGTAACCTATCGCGACGCTCAAAATTTAACATGGAAAACTCGGGTGAATTCCGACTGGAAAAAGTTTTGACTCGGATGTCCGATTGAGGCCCGTATTATATCATGGCGATTAAAAGTTGAAATGGAATGCCCACGCATATTCGGACGGCCATAACGTTTGACTCGGATGCTCGATCTAAGCTCATTATTTGTTGAGACGCTTTTAGGAAAAAAATGAAGCTCATCGCAAATACAAACGACCATATCTTTTCCACCGGATCTTCAATTAATGCTAGTAACCTATCGCGACGCTCAAAATTTAACATGGAAAACTCGGGTGAATTCCGACTGGAAAAAGTTTTGACTCAGATGTCTGATTGAGGCCCGTAATATATCATGGCGATTAAAAGTTGAAATGGAATGCCCATGCATATTCGGACAGCCATAACGTTTGACTCGGATGCTCGATCTAAGCTCATAATTTGTTTTGACACTCTTAGGAAAAAAATGAAGCCGATCGGAAATACAAACGACCATAACTTTTCCACCGGATCTCTGAATAAGGCAAGTAACCTATCGCAACGCTCAAAATTTATCATGGAAGACTCGGGTGTATTCCGACGGGCAAAACTTTTGACTCGGATGTCCGATTGAGGCCCATAATATATCATCGCCCTCGGAAGTAGAAATGGACTGACCACGCAAATACAAACAGCCAAAACGCTTGACTCGGATTCGCGATTGAAGCGCATAATATATCGAGATGCTCTTAGGATAAAAATGATGCCCATCGCAAATACAAAGGCCCATAACTTTTGTTCCGGATCTCCGAATAAGGAAAGTAACCTATCGCGACTATCAAAATTTAACATGGAAGACTCGGGTGAATTCCGACGGCTTAAAGTTTTGACTCGGATGTCCGATTGAGGCCTGTAATATATCATGGCGATTAAAAGTTGAAATGGAATGACCACGCATATTCGGATGGCCATAACGTTTGACTCGGACGCCGGATCTAAGCTCATAATTTGTTGACACGCACTTAGGATAAAAATGAAGCCTATCGCAAATAGAAACGACCATAACTTTTCCATCGGATCTCCTAATAAGGCAAGTAACCTATCGCGACGCTCAAAATTTAACATGGAAAACTCGGGTGAATTCTGACTGGAAAAAGTTCTGACTCCGATGTCCGATTGAGGCCCGTAATATATCATGGCGATTAAAAGTTTAAATGGAATGCCCATGCATATTCGGACGGCCATAACGTTTGACTTGAACTCCCGATCTAAGCTCATTATTTGTTGAGACGCTCTTAGGAAAAAAATGAAGCTCATCGCAAATACAAACGACCATATCTTTTCCATCGGATCTTCAAATAACGCTAGTAACCTATCGCGACTCTCAAAATTTATCATGTAAAACTCGGGTGAATTCCGACTGGAAAAAGTTTTGACACGGATATCCGATTGAGGCCCATAATATATTATGGCGATTAAAAGTTGAAATGGAATGCCCATGCATATTCGGACGGCCATAACGTTTGACTCGGATGCTCGATCTAAGCTCATAATTTGTTTTGACACTCTTAGGAAAAAAATGAAGCCGATCGGAAATACAAACGACCATAACTTTTCCACCGGATCTCTGAATAAGGCAAGTAACCTATCGCAACGCTCAAAATTTATCATGGAAGACTCGGGTGTATTCCGACGGGCAAAACTTTTGACTCGGATGTCCGATTGAGGCCCACAATATATCATCGCCCTCGGAAGTAGAAATGGACTGACCACGCAAATACAAACAGCCAAAACGCTTGACTCGGATTCGCGATTGAAGCGCATAATATATCGAGATGCTCTTAGGATAAAAATGATGCCCATCGCAAATACAAAGGGCCATAACTTTTGCTCTAGATCTCCGAATAAGGAAAGTAACCTATCGCAACGTTCAAAATTTATCATGGAAGACTCGGGTGAATTACGACGGGCAAAACTTTTGACTCGGATGTCCGATTGAGGCCCATAATATATCATCTTCGTCGAAAGTAGAAATGGACTGAACACGCAAATTCAAACAGCCATAACGTTTGACTCGGATTCGCGATTGAAGCTCATAATATATCGAGATGCTCTTAGGATAAAAATGAAGCCCATCGCAAATAAAACGGGCCATAACTTTTCCTCCGGATCTCCGAATAAGGAAAGTAACCAATCGTGACAGTCAAAATTTATCATGGAAGACTCGGGTGAATTACGACGGGCAAAACTTTTGACTCGGATGTCCGATTGAGGCCCATAATATATCATCTCCGTCGAAAGTAGAAATGGACTGACCACGCAAATTCAAACATCCATAACGTTTGACTCGGATTCGCGATTGAAGCTCATAATATATCGAGATGCTCTTAGGATAAAAATGATGCCCATCGCAAATACAAAGGGCCATAACTTTTGTTCCGGATCTCCGAATAAGGAAAGTAACCTATCGCGACGCTCAAAATTTAACATGGAAGACTCGGGTGAATTCCGACGGCCTAAAGTTTTGACTCGGATGTCCGATTGAGGCCTGTAATATATCATGGCGATTAAAAGTTGAAATGGAATGACCACGCATATTCGGATGGCCATATCGTTTGACTCGGATGCCCGATCGAAGCTCATAATTTGTTGACACGCACTTAGGATAAAAATGAAGCCTATCGCAAATACAAACGACCATAACTTTTCCATCGGATCTCCTAATAAGGCAAGTAACCTATCGCGACGCTCAAAATCTAACATGGAAAACTCGGGTGAATTCTGACTGGAAAAAGTTTTGACTCCGATGTCCGATTGAGGCCCGTAATATATCATGGCGATTAAAAGTTTAAATGGAATGCCCATGCATATTCGGACGGCCATAACGTTTGACTTGAACGCCCGATCTAAGCTCATTATTTGTTGAGACACTCTTATGAAAAAAATGAAGCTCATCGCAAATACAAACGACCATATCTTTTCAACCGGATCTTCAAATAACGCTAGTAACCTATCGCGACTCTCAAAATTTATCATGTAAAACTCGGGTGAATTCCGACTGGAAAAAGTTTTGACACGGATATCCGATTGAGGCCCATAATATATTATGGCGATTAAAAGTTGAAATGGAATGCCCATGCATATTCGGACGGCCATAACGTTTGACTCGGATGCTCGATCTAAGCTCATAATTTGTTTTGACACTCTTAGGAAAAAAATGAAGCCGATCGGAAATACAAACGACCATAACTTTTCCACCGGATCTCTGAATTGCGAATTGTCTATCGCAACGCTCAAAATTTATCATGGAAGACTCGGGTGTATTCCGACGGGCAAAACTTTTGACTCGGATGTCCGATTGAGGCCAATAATATATCATCGCGCTCGGAAGCAGAAATGGACTGACCACGCAAATTCGGACAGCCATAACGTTTGACTCGGATTCCCGATTGAAGCTCATAATATATCGAGATGCTCTTAGGATAAAAATGAAGCCCATCGCAAATACAACGGGCCATAACTTTTCCTCCGGATCTCCGAATAAGGAAAGTAACCAATCGTGACACTCAAAATTTATCATGGAAGACTCGGGTGAATTACGACGGGCAAAACTTTTGACTCGGATGTCCGATTGAGGCCCATAATATATTATGGCGATTAAAAGTTGAAATGGAATGCCCATGCATATTCGGACGGCCATAACGTTTGACTCGGATTCGCGATTGAAGCTCATAATATATCGAGATGCTCTTAGGATAAAAATGATGCCCATCGCAAATACAAAGGGCCATAACTTTTGTTCCGGATCTCCGAATAAGGAAAGTAACCTATCGCGACGCTCAAAATTTAACATGGAAGACTCGGGTGAATTCCGACGGCCTAAAGTTTTGACTCGGATGTCCGATTGAGGCCTGTAATATATCATGGTGATTAAAAGTTGAAATGGAATGACCACGCATATTCGGATGGCCATATCGTTTGACTCGGATGCCCGATCGAAGCTCATAATTTGTTGACACGCACTTAGGATAAAAATGAAGCCTATCGCAAATACAAACGACCATAACTTTTCCATCGGATCTCCTAATAAGGCAAGTAACCTATCGCGACGCTCAAAATCTAACATGGAAAACTCGGGTGAATTCCGACTGGAAAAAGTTTTGACTCCGATGTCCGATTGAGGCCCGTAATATATCATGGCGATTAAAAGTTTAAATGGAATGCCCATGCATATTCGGACGGCCATAACGTTTGACTTGAACGCCCGATCTAAGCTCATTATTTGTTGAGACACTCTTATGAAAAAAATGAAGCTCATCGCAAATACAAACGACCATATCTTTTCAACCGGATCTTCAAATAACGCTAGTAACCTATCGCGACTCTCAAAATTTATCATGTAAAACTCGGGTGAATTTCGACTGGAAAAAGTTTTGACACGGATATCCGATTGAGGCCCATAATATATTATGGCGATTAAAAGTTGAAATGGAATGCCCATGCATATTCGGACGGCCATAACGTTTGACTCGGATGCTCGATCTAAGCTCATAATTTGTTTTGACACTCTTAGGAAAAAAATGAAGCCGATCGGAAATACAAACGACCATAACTTTTCCACCGGATCTCTGAATAAGGCAAGTAACCTATCGCAACGCTCAAAATTTATCATGGAAGACTCGGGTGTAATCCGACGGGCAAAACTTTTGACTCGGATGTCCGATTGAGGCCCATAATATATCATCGCCCTCGGAAGTAGAAATGGACTGACCACGCAAATACAAACAGCCAAAACGCTTGACTCGGATTCGCGATTGAAGCGCATAATATATCGAGATGCTCTTAGGATAAAAATGATGCCCATCGCAAATACAAAGGGCCATAACTTTTGCTCTAGATCTCCGAATAAGGAAAGTAACCTATCGCAACGTTCAAAATTTATCATGGAAGACTCGGGTGAATTACGACGGGCAAAACTTTTGACTCGGATGTCCGATTGAGGCCCATAATATATCATCTTCGTCGAAAGTAGAAATGGACTGAACACGCAAATTCAAACAGCCATAACGTTTGACTCGGATTCGCGATTGAAGCTCATAATATATCGAGATGCTCTTAGGATAAAAATGAAGCCCATCGCAAATAAAACGGGCCATAACTTTTCCTCCGGATCTCCGAATAAGGAAAGTAACCAATCGTGACAGTCAAAATTTATCATGGAAGACTCGGGTGAATTACGACGGGCAAAACTTTTGACTCGGATGTCCGATTGAGGCCCATAATATATCATCTCCGTCGAAAGTAGAAATGGACTGACCACGCAAATTCAAACATCCATAACGTTTGACTCGGATTCGCGATTGAAGCTCATAATATATCGAGATGCTCTTAGGATAAAAATGATGCCCATCGCAAATACAAAGGGCCATAACTTTTGTTCCGGATCTCCGAATAAGGAAAGTAACCTATCGCGACGCTCAAAATTTAACATGGAAGACTCGGGTGAATTCCGACGGCCTAAAGTTTTGACTCGGATGTCCGATTGAGGCCTGTAATATATCATGGTGATTAAAAGTTGAAATGGAATGACCACGCATATTCGGATGGCCATATCGTTTGACTCGGATGCCCGATCGAAGCTCATAATTTGTTGACACGCACTTAGGATAAAAATGAAGCCTATCGCAAATACAAACGACCATAACTTTTCCATCGGATCTCCTAATAAGGCAAGTAACCTATCGCGACGCTCAAAATCTAACATGGAAAACTCGGGTGAATTCTGACTGGAAAAAGTTTTGACTCCGATGTCCGATTGAGGCCCGTAATATATCATGGCGATTAAAAGTTTAAATGGAATGCCCATGCATATTCGGACGGCCATAACGTTTGACTTGAACGCCCGATCTAAGCTCATTATTTGTTGAGACACTCTTATGAAAAAAATGAAGCTCATCGCAAATACAAACGACCATATCTTTTCAACCGGATCTTCAAATAACGCTAGTAACCTATCGCGACTCTCAAAATTTATCATGTAAAACTCGGGTGAATTCCGACTGGAAAAAGTTTTGACTCGTATATCCGATTGAGGCCCATAATATATTATGGCGATTAAAAGTTGAAATGGAATGCCCATGCATATTCGGACGGCCATAACGTTTGACTCGGATGCTCGATCTAAGCTCATAATTTGTTTTGACGCTCTTAGGAAAAAAATGAAGCCCATCGGAAATACAAACGACCATATCTTTTCAACCGGATCTTCAAATAACGCTAGTAACCTATCGCGACTCTCAAAATTTATCATGGAAAACTCGGGTGAATTCCGACTGGAAAAGGTTTTGACTCGGATATCTGATTGAGACCCATAATATATTATGGCGATTAAAAGTTGAAATGGAATGCCCAGGCATATTCGGACGGCCATAACGTTTGACTCGGATGCTCGATCTAAGCTCATAATTTTTTTGACGCTCTTAGGATAAAAATGAAGCCCATCGGAAATACAAACGACCATAACTTTTCCACCGGATCTCCGAATAAGGCAAGTAACCTATCGCGACGCTCAAAATTTATCATGGAAGACTCGGGTGTATTCCGACATGCAAAACTTTTGACTCGGATGTCCGATTGAGGCCCATAATATATCATCGCCCTCGGAAGTAGAAATGGACTGACCATGCAAATTCGGACAACCATAACGTTTGACTCGGATTCACGATTGAAGCTCATAATATATCGAGATGCTCTTAGGATAAAAATGATGCCCATCGCAAATACAAAGGGCCATAAATTTTCCACCGGATCTTCAAATAACGCAAGTAACCTATCGCCACTCTCAAAATGTATCACGTAAAACTCGGGTGAATTCCGACAGGAAAACGTTTTGACTCGGATATCCGATTGAGGCCCATAATATATTATGGCGATTAAAAGTTGAAATGGAATGCCCATGCATATTCGAACGGCCATAACGTTTGACTCGGATCCCCGCTCTAACCTCATAATTTGTTTTGACGCTCTTAGGAAATAAATGAAGCCTATCGGAAATACAAACGACCATAACTTTCCACCGGATCTCTAAATAAGGCAAGTAACCTATCGCGACGCTCAAAATTTATCATGGAAGACTCGGGTGTATTCCGACGGGCAAAACTTTTGACTCGGATGTCCGATTGAGGCCCATAATATATCATCGCGCTCGGAAGTAGAAATGGACTGACCATGCAAATTCGGACAGCCATAACGTTTGACTCGGATTCGCGATTGAAGCTCATAATATATCGAGATGCTCTTAGGATAAAAATGATGCCCATCGCAAATACAAAGGGCCATAACTTTTGCTCCGGATCTTCAAATAACGCAAGTAACCTATCGCGACGCTCAAAAATTAACATGGAAGACTCGGGTGAATTCCGATAGGCTAATGTTTTGACTCGGATTTCCGATTGAGGCCTGTAATATATCATGGCGATTAAAAGTTGAAATGGAATGACCACGCATATTCGGATGGCCATAACTTTTGACTCGGACGCCGGATCTAAGCTCATAATTTTTTGAGACGCACTTAGGATAAAAATGAAGCCTATCGCAAATACAAACGACCATAACTTCTCCATCGGATCTCCTAATAAGGCAAGCAAACTATCGCGACGCTCAAAATTTAACATGGAAGACTTGGGTGAATTACGACGGGCAAAACTTTTGACTCGGATGTCCGATTGAGGCCCATAATATATCATCTCCGTCGAAAGTAGAAATGGACTGACCACGCAAATTCAAACAGCCATAATGTTTGACTCGGATTCGTGAATGAAGCTCATAATATATCGAGATGCTCTTAGGATAAAAATGATGCCCATCGCAAATACAAAGGGCCATAACTTTTGCTCCAGATCTCCGAATAAGGAAAGTAACCTATCGCGACGCTCAAAAATTAACATGGAAGACTCGGGTGAATTCCGACGGCCTAAAGTTTTGATTCGGATGTCCGATTGAGGCCTGTAATATATCATGGCGATTAAAAGTTGAAATGGAATGACCAGGCATATTCGGATGGCCATAACGTTTGACTCGGATGCCCGATCTAAGCTCATAATTTGTTGAGACGCTCTTAGGAAAAAAATGAAGCTCATCGCAAATACAAACGACCATATCTTTTCCACCGGATCTTCAAATAACGCTAGTAACCTATTGCGACTCTCAAAATTTATCATGTAAAACTCGGGCGAATTCCGACTGGAAAAAGTTTTGACTCGGATTTCCGATTGAGGCCCGTAATATATTATGGCGATTAAAAGTTGAAATGGAATGCCCATGCATATTCGGGCGGCCATAACGTTTGACTCGGATGCTCGATCTAAGCTCATAATTTGTTTTGACGCTCTTAGGAAAAAAATGAAGCCCATCGGAAATACAAACGACCATAACTTTTCCACCGGATCTCTGAATAAGGCAAGTAACCTATCGCGACGCTCAAAATTTATCATGGAAGACTCGGGTGTATTCCGACCGGCAAAACTTTTGACTCGGATGTCCGATTGAGGCCCATAATATATCATCGCCCTCGGAAGTAGAAATAGACTGACCATGCAAATTCGGACAGCCATAACGTTGGACTCGGATTCCCGATTGAAGCTCATAATATATCGAGATGCTCTTAGGATAAAAATGAAGCCCATCGCAAATACAGAGGGCCATAACTTTTCCTCCGGATCTCCGAATAAGGAAAGTAACCTATCGTGACGGTTACAATTTATCATGGAAGCTTCGGGTGAATTACGACGGGCAAAAATTTTGACTTGGATGTCCGATTGAGGCCCATAATATATCATCGCCCTCGGAAGTAGAAATGGACTGACCACGCAAATACAAACAGCCAAAACGTTTGACTCGGATTCGCAATTGAAGCTCATAATATATCGAGATGCTCTTAGGATAAAAATGATGCCCATCGCAAATACAAAGGGCCATAACTTTGGTTCCGGATCTCCGAATAAGAAAAGTAACCTATCGCGACGCTAAAAAATTAACATGGAAGACTCGGGTGAATTCCGACGGCCTAATGTTTTGACTCGGGTTTCCGATTGAGGCCTGTAATATATCATGGCGATTAAAAGTTGAAATGGAATGACCACGCATATTCGGATGGCCATAACGTTTGACTCGGACGCCGGATCTAAGCTCATAATTTTTTGAGACGCACCTAGGATAAAAATGAAGCCTATCGCAAATACAAACGACCATAACTTTTCCATCGGATCTCCTAATAAGGCAAGTAACCTATCGCGACGCTCAAAATTTAACATGGAAAACTCGGGTGAATTCCGACTGGAAAAAATTTGACTCCGATGTCCGATTGAGGCCCGTAATATATCATGGCGATTAAAAGTTGAAATGGAATGCCCATGCATATTCAGACGGCCACAACGTTTGACTCGAATGCTCGATCTAAGCTCATAATTTGTTTTGATGCTCTTTGGAAAAAAATGAAGCCCATCGGAAATACAAACGACCATAACTTTTCCAACGGATCTCTGAATAAGGCAAGTAACCTATCGCGACACTCAAAATTTATCATGGAAGACTCGGGTGTATTCCGACGGGCAAAAGTTTTGACTCGGATGTCCGATTGAGGCCCATAATATATCATCGCCCTCTGAAGTAGAAATAGACTGACCATGCAAATTCGGACATCCATAACGTTTGACTCGGATTCCCGATTGAAGCTCATAATATAACGAGATGCTCTTAGGATAAAAATGAAGCCCATCGCAAATACAGAGGGCCATAACTTTTCCTCCGGATCTCCGAATAAGGAAAGTAACCTATCGTGACGGTTAAAATTTATCATGGAAGACTCGGGTGAATTACGACGGGCAAAACTTTTGACTCGGATGTCCGATTGAGGCCCATAATATATCATCTCCGTCGAAAGTAGAAATGGACTGACCACGCAAATTCAAACAGCCATAACGTTTGACTCGGATTCGCAATTGAAGCTCATAATATATCGAGATGCTCTTAGGATAAAAATGATGCCCATCGCAAATACAAAGGGCCATAACTTTTGTTCCGAATCTCCGAATAAGGAAAGTAACCTATCGCGACGCTCAAAAATTAACATGGAAGACTCGGGTGAATTCCGACGGCCTAATGTTTTGACTCGGATGTCCGATTGAGGCCTGTAATATATCATGGCGATTAAAAGTTGAAATGGAATGACCACGCATATTCGGATGGCCATAATGTTTGACTCGGACGCCGGATCTAAGCTCATAATTTTTTGAGACGCACTTAGGATAAAAATGAAGCCTATCGCAAATACAAACGACCATAACTTTTCCATCGGATCTCCTAATAAGGCAAGTAACCTATCGCTACGCTCAAAATTTAACATGGAAAACTCGGGTGAATTCCGACTGGAAAAAGTTTTGACTCGGATGTCCGATTGAGGCCTGTAATATATCATGGCGATTAAAAGTTGAAATGGAATGACCACGCATATTCGGATGGCCATAACGTTTGACTCGGACGCCGGATCTAAGCTCATAATTTTTTGAGACGCACTTAGGATAAAAATGAAGCCTATCGCAAATACAAACGACCATAACTTTTCCACCGGATCTCCGAATAAGGCAAGTAACCTATCGTGACGCTCAAAATTTATCATGGAAGACTCGGGTGTATTCCGACGTGCAAAACTTTTGACTCGGATGTCCGATTGAGGCCCATAATATATCATCGCCCTCGGAAGTAGAAATGGACTGACCATGCAAATTCGGACAACCATAACGTTTGACTCAGATTCGCGATTGAAGCTCATAATATATCGAGATGCTCTTAGGATAAAAATGATGCCCATCGCAAATAGAAAGGGCCATAACTTTTGCTCCGGATCTTCAAATAACGCAAGTAACCTATCGCGACGCTCAAAAATTAACATGGAAGACTCGGGTGAATTCCGATAGGCTAATGTTTTGACTCGGATTTCCGATTGAGGCCTGTAATATATCATGGCGATTAAAAGTTGAAATGGAATGACCACGCATATTCGGATGGCCATAACGTTTGACTCGGACGCTGGATCTAAGCTCATAATTTTTTGAGACGCACTTAGGATAAAAATGAAGCCTATCGCAAATACAAACGACCATAACTTTATCATCGGATCTCCTAATAAGGCAAGCAACCTATCGCGACGCTCAAAATTTAACATGGAAAACTCGGGTGAATTCCGACTGCCTAAAGTTTTGACTCGGATGTCCGATTGAGTCACGTAATATATCATGGCAATTAAAAGTAGAAATGGAATGACCACGCATATTCGGATGGCCATAACGTTTGACTCGGACGCCGGATCTAAGCTCATAATTTGTTGAGACGCACTTAGGATGAAAATGAAGCCCATCACAAATACAGACGATCATAACTTTTCCATCGGATCTCCTAATGGCAAGTAACCTATCGCGATGCTCAAAATTTAACATGGAAGACTCGGGTGAATTCCGACTGGAAAACGTTTTGACTCGGATGTCCGATTGAGTCCCGTAATATATCATGGCGATTAAAAGTTGAAATGGAATGCCCATGCATATTCGAACGGCCATAACGTTTGACTCGGATGCCCGATCTAAGCTCATAATTTGTTTTGACGCTCTTAGGAAAAAAATGAAGCCCATCGGAAATACAAACGACCATAACTTTCCACCGGATCTCTGAATAAGGCAAGTAACCTATCGCGACGCTCAAAATTTAACATGGAAGACTCGGGTGAATTCCGACTGCCTAAAGTTTTGACTCGGATGTCCGATTGAGTCACGTAATATATCATGGCAATTAAAAGTAGAAATGGAATGACCACGCATATTCGGAAGGCCATAACGTTTGACTCGGACGCCGGATCTAAGCTCATAATTTGTTGAGACGCACTTAGGATAAAAATGAAGCCCATCACAAATACAAACGATCATAACTTTTCCATCGGATCTCCTAATAAGGCAAGTAACCTATCGCGACGCTCAAAATTTAACATGGAAAACTCGGATGAATTCCGACAGGAAGAAGTTTTGACTCGGATGTCGGATTGAGGCCCGTAATATATCATGGCGATTAAAAGTGGAAATGGAATGCCCATGCATATTCGGACGGCCATAACGTTTGACTCGAATGCTCGATCTAAGCTCATAATTTGTTTTGATGCTCTTTGGAAATAAATGAAGCCCATCGCAAATACAAACGACCATAACTTTTCCACCGGATCTTCAAATAACCCAAGTGACCTATCGCGATGCTCAAAATTTATCATGTAAAACTCGGGTGAATTCCGACTGGAAAAAGTTTTGACTCGGATATCCGATTGAGGCCCATAATATATCATGGCGATTAAAAGTTGAAATGGAATGCCCATGCATATTCGGACGACCATAACGTTAGACTCGGATGCCCGATCTAAGCTCATAATTTGTTGAGACACTCTTAGGAAAAAAATGAAGCCCCTCGCAAATACAAACGACCATAACTTTTCCACCGGATCACCGAATAAGCAAAGTAACCTATTGCGACATTCAAAATTTATCATGGAAGACTCGGGTGTATTCCGACGGGCCAAACTTTTGACTCGGATGTCCGATTGAGGCCCGTAATATATCATGGCGATTAAAAGTTGAAATGGAATGCCCATGCATATTCCGACGGGCAAAACTTTTCACTCGGTTATCCGATTGAGGCCCGTAATACATCATGGCGATTAAAAGTTGAAATGGAATGTCATTGCATATTCGGTCGTCTATAACGTTTGACTCGGATGCCCGATCTAAGCTCATAATTTGTTTTGACGCTCTTTGGAAAAAAATGAAGCCCATCGGAAATACAAACGACCATAACGTTTCCACCGGATCTCTGAATAAGGCAAGCAACCTATCGCGACGCTCAAAATTTATCATGGAAGACTCGGGTGTATTCCGACAGGCAAAACGTTTCACTCGGATGTCCGATTGAGGCCCGTAATATATCATGG
Source organism: Glycine max (assembly GCF_000004515.6). NCBI lineage: Eukaryota > Viridiplantae > Streptophyta > Magnoliopsida > Fabales > Fabaceae > Glycine > Glycine max. The sequence continues at coordinate 14,480,029 of NC_016088.4, read as the reverse complement.
CAATTAAAAGTTGAAATTAATACCATAACTTTTCCATCGGATCTCCTAATAAGGCAAGTAACCTATCGCGACACTCAAAATTTAACATGGAAAACTCGGGTGAATTCCGACTGGAGAAAGTTTTGACTCGGATGTACGATTGAGGCCCGTAATATATCATGGCGATTAAAATTTGGAATGGAACGCCCATGCATATTAGGACGGCCATAACGTTTGACTCGGATGCCTGATCTAAGCTCATAATTTGTAAGGCAGGTCATAATTTGTTTTGACGCTCATAGGAAATAAATGAAGCCCATCGCAAATACAAACGACCATAACTTTTCAACCGGATCTCCAAATAAGGCAAGTAACCTATCGCGACGCTCAAAATTTAACATGGAAGACTCGGGTGAATTCTGACGCGCTAAAGTTTTGACTCGGATGTCCGATTGAGGCCCGTAATATATCATGGTGATTAAAAGTTGAAATGGAATGACCACGCATATTTGGACGGCCATAACGTTTGACTCGGATGCCTGATCTAAGCTCATAATTTGTTGAGACGCACTTAGGATAAAAATGATGCCCATCGCAAATACAAACAACCATAACTTTTCCACCGGATCTTCAAATAACCCAAGTTACCTATCTCGACGCTCAAAATTTATCATGTAAAACTCGGGTGAATTCCGACTGGAAAAGGTTTTCACTCGGATATCCGATTGAGGCCCATAATATATAATGGCGATTAAAAGTTGAAATGGAATGCCCATGCATATTCGGACGGCCATAACGTTTGACTCGGATGCCCGATCTAAGCTCATAATTTGTTGAGACACTCTTAGGAAAAAATGAAACCCATCGCATATACAAACAACCATAACTTTTCCACCGGATCTCCGAATACGCCAAGTAACCTATCGCGACCCTCAAAATTTATCATGGAAGACTCGGGTGTATTCCGACGGGCAAAACTTTTGACTCATAAGTCCGATTGAGGCCCGTAATATATCATGGCGATTAAAAGTTGAAATGAAGACCATAACTTTTCCATCGGATCTCCTAATAAGGCAAGTAACTTATCGCGACTCTAAAAATTTAACATGGAAAACTCGGGTGAATTCCGACTGGAGTACTTTTTGACTCGGATGTCCGATTGAGGCCCGTAATATATCATGGCGATCAAAAGTTGGAATGGAATGCCCATGCATATTAGGACGGCCATAACGTTTGAATCGGATGCCCGATCTAAGCTCATAATATGGTCTGACGCTATTAGGAAAAAAATGAAGCCCATCGAAAATACAAATGACCGTAACTTTTCACCCGGATCTTCGAATAAGGCAGGTAACCTATCGCGACGCTCAAAATCTAACATGGAAGACTCGGGTGAATTCCGACGGGGTAAAGTTTTAACTCGGATGTCCGATTGAAGCCCGTAATATATCATGGCGATTAAAAGTTGAAATGGAATGCCCATGCATATTCGGACGGCCATAACGTTTGACTCGGATGCCCGATCTAAGCTCATAATTTGTTTTGACGCTCTTGGGAAAAAAATGAAGCCCATCGGAAATACAAACGACCATAACGTTTCCACCGGATCTCTGAATAAGGCAAGCAACCTATCGCGACGCTCAAAATTTATCATGGAAGACTCGGGTGTATTCCGACAGGCAAAACGTTTCACTCGGATGTCCGATTGAGACCCGTAATATATCATGGCGATTAAAAGTTGAAATGAATACCATAACTTTTCCATCGGATCTCCTAATAAGGCAAGTAACCTATCGCGACACTCAAAATTTAACATGGAAAACTCGGGTGAATTCCGACTGGAGAAAGTTTTGACTCGGATGTATGATTGAGGCCCGTAATATATCATGGCGATTAAAATTTGGAATGGAACGCCCATGCATATTAGGACGGCCATAACGTTTGAATCGGATGCTCGATCTAAGCTCATAATTTGCTCTGACGCTATTAGGAAAAAAATGAAGCCCATCGAAAATACAAATGACCGTTACTTTTCCCCCGAATCTCCAAAGAAGGCAAGTAACCTATCGCGACGCTCAAAATTTATCGTGGAAGACTCGGGTGAATTCCGACTGGAAAAGGTTTTCACTCGGATATCCGATTGAGGCCCATAATATATGATGGCGATTAAAAGTTGAAATGGAATGACCACGCATATTCGGACGGCCATAACAGTTGACTCGGACGCCGGATCTAAGCTCATAATTTGTTGAGACTCACTAAGGATAAAAATGAAGCCCATCACAAATACAAACGATCATAACTTTTCCATCGGATCTCCTAATAAAGCAAGAAACTTATCGCGACTCTCAAAATTTAACAAGGAAAACTCGGGTGAATTCCGACTAGAGAAAGTTTTGACTCGGATGTCCGATTGAGGCCCGTAATATATCATGGCGATTAAAAGTTGGAATGGAATGCCCATGCATATTAGGACGGCCAAAACGTTTGAATCGGATGCCCGATCTAAGCTCATAATTTGGTCTGACGCTATTAGGAAAGAAATGAAGCCCATCGAAAATACAAATGACCGTAACTTTTCCGCCGGATCTCCGAATAAGGCAGGTAACCTATCGCGACGCTCAAAATCTAACATGGAAGACTCGGGTGAATTCCGACGGGCAAAACTTTTCACACAGTTGTCCGATTGAGGCCCATAATATATCATGGTGATTAAAAGTTGAAATGGAATGCCCATGCATATTCGGACGGTCATAAGGTTTGACTCGGATGCCCGATCTAAGGTCATAATTTGTTTTGACGCTCTTAGGAAATAAATAAAGCCCATCGCAAATACAAACGACCATAACTTTTCAACCGGATCTCCAAATAAGGCAAGTAACCTATCGCGACGCTCAAAATTTAACTTGGAAGACTCGGGTGAATTCTGACGGGCTAAAGTTTTGACTCGGATGTCCGATTGAGGCCCGTAATATATCATGGTGATTAAAAGTTGAAATGGAATGACCACGCATATTTGGACGGCCATAACGTTTGACTCGGATGCCTGATCTAAGCTCATAATTTGTTGAGACGCACTTAGGATAAAAATGATGCCCATCGCAAATACAAACAACCATAACTTTTCCACCGGATCTTCAAATAACCCAAGTAACCTATCTCGACGCTCAAAATTTATCATGTAAAACTCAGGTGAATTCCGACTGGAAAAGGTTTTCACTCGGATATCCGATTGAGGCCCATAATATATAATGGCGATTAAAAGTTGAAATGGAATGCCCATGCATATTCGGACGGCCATAACGTTTGACTCGGATGCCCGATCTAAGCTCATAATTTGTTGAGACACTCTTAGGAAAAAATGAAGCCCATCGCATATACAAACAACCATAACTTTTCCACCGGATCTCCGAGTACGCCAAGTAACCTATCGCGACCCTCAAAATTTATCATGGAAGACTCGGGTGTATTCCGACGGGCAAAACTTTTGACTCATAAGTCCGATTGAGGCCCGTAATATATCATGGCGATTAAAAGTTGAAATGAAGACCATAACTTTTCCATCGGATCTCCTAATAAGGCAAGTAACTTATCGCGACTCTCAAAATTTAACATGGAAAACTCGGGTGAATTCCGACTGGAGAACTTTTTGACTCGGATGTCCGATTGAGGCCCGTAATATATCATGGCGATCTAAAGTTGGAATGGAATGCCCATGCATATTAGGACGGCCATAACGTTTGAATCGGATGCCCGATCTAAGCTCATAATTTGGTCTGACGCTATTAGGAAAAAAATGAAGCCCATCGAAAATACAAATGACCGTAACTTTTCACCCGGATCTCCGAATAAGGTAGGTAACCTATCGCGACGCTCAAAATCTAACATGGAAGACTCGGGTGAATTACGACGGGCAAAAATTTTGACTCGGATGTCCGATTGAGGCCCATAATATATCATCTACCTCGAAAGTAGAAATGGAATGACCACGCAAATTCAAACAGCCATAACGTTTGACTCGGATTCGCGATTGAAGCTCATAATATATCGAGATGCTCTTAGGAAAAAAATGATTCCCATCGCAAATACAAACGACCATAACTTTTCCGCCGAATCTTCAAATAACGCATGTAACCTATCGCGACTCTCAAAATTTATCATGTAAAACTCGGGTGAATTCCGACTGGAGAAAGTTTTGACTCGGATATCCGATTGAGGCCCATAATATATTATGGCATTTAAAAGTCGAAATGGAATGCCCATGCATATTCGGACGGCCATAACGTTTGAGTCGGATGCCCTATCTAAGCTCATAATTTTTTTTGACGCTCTTAATGAAGCCCATCGGAAATACAAACGACCATAACTTTTCCACCGGATCTCTGAATAAGGCAAGCAACCTATCGCGACTCTCAAAATTTATCATGGAAGACTCGGGTGTATTCTGACGGGCAGAACTTTTTACTCGGATGTCCGATTAAGGCCAATCATATATCATCGCCCTCAGAAGTAGAAATGGACTGAGCACGCAAATTCGGACAGCCATAACGTTTGACTCAGATTCCCGATTGAAGCTCAGAATATATCGAGATGCTCTTAGGATAAAAATGAAGCCCATCGCAAATACAAAGGGCCATAATTTTTCCTCCGGATCTCCGAATAATGAAAGTAACCTATCGCGTTGCTCAAAATTTATCATGGAAGACTCGGGTGAATTTCGACGGGCTAAAGTTTTGACTCGGATGTCCGATTGAGGCCCGTAATATATCATGGCGATTAAAAGTTGAAATGGAATGACCACGCATATTCGAACGGCCATAACATTTGACTCGGATGCCCGATCTAAGCTCATAATTTGTTGAGACGCACTTAGGATAAAAATGAAGCCCATCGCAAATACAAACGACCATAACTTTTCCATCGGATCTCCTAATAAGGCAAGTAACCTATCGCGACGCTCAAAATTTAACATGAAAACTCGGGTGAATTCGGACGGGCTAAAGTTTTGACTCGGATGTCCGATTGATGCCCGTATTATATCATGGCGATTAAAAGTTAAAATGGAATGCCCATGTATATTAGGACGGCCATAACGTTTGACTCGGATGCCCGATCTAAGCTCATAATTTGTTGAGACGCTCTTAGGAACAAAATGAAGCCCATCGCAAATACAAACGACCATAACTTTTCCACCGGATCTTCGAATAACGCAAGTAACCTATCGCGACGCACAAAATTTATCATGAAATGGAATGAGCCTGCAAATTCGGACAGCCATAATGTTTGACTCGGATTCCCGATTGAAGCTCATAATATATCGAGATGCTTCTAGGATTAAAAGAAGCCCATCGCAAATACAAACGGCCTCCAGATCTCCAAATATTACTAGTAACCAATCGAAAAGCTCAAAATTGAACATGGAAGACTCGGGCGAATTCACACAGGCAACAGTTTTGACTCGGATGTCCGATTGAGGCCCATAATATATCATGACGATTAAAAGTTGAAATGGAATGCTCATGCATATTCGGACGGCCATAACGTTTGACTCGGATGCCCGATCTAAGCTCATAATTTGTTATGACGCTCTTAGGAAAAAAATGAAGCCCATCGCAAATACAAACGACCATAACTTTTCAACCGTATCTCCGTATAAGGCAAGGAACCTATCGCGACGCTCAAAATTTATCATGGAAGACTTGGGTGAATTCCGACGGCCAAAACTTTTGACTCGGATGTCCGATTGAGGCCCATAATATATCATCGCCCTCGAAAGTAGAAATGGACTGACCACGCAAATTCGGACAGCCATAACGTTTGACTCTGATTCCCGAATGAAGCTCATAATATATCGAGATGCTTCTAGGATAAAAAGAAGCCCATCGCAAATACAAACAGCCATAACTTTTCATCCAGATCTCTGAATATTGCTGGTAACCAATCGAAAAGCTCAAAATTTTACATGGAAGACTCGGGCGAATTCACATAGGCAATAGTTTTGACTCGGATGTCCGATTGAGGCCCATAATATATCATGACGATTAAAAGTCGAAATGGAATGCTCATGCATATTCGAACGGCCATAACGTTTGACTCGGATGCCCGATCTAAGCTCATAATTTGTTGAGACGCTCTTAGGAAAAAAATGAAGCCCATCGCAAATACAAACGACCATAACTTTTCAACCGGATCTACGAATAAGGCAAGTAACCTATCGCGACGCTCAAAATTTATCATGGAAGACTTGGGTGAATTCCGACGGGCAAAACTTTTGACTCGGATGTGCGATTGAGGCCCATAATATATCATCGCCCTCGAAAGTCGAAATGGACTGACCACGCAAATTCGGACAGCCATAACGTTTGACCCTGATTCCCGAATGAGGCTCATAATATATCGAGATGACCTTAGGATAAAAATTAAGCCCATCGCAAATACAAACTTCCATAACTTTTCCTCCGGATCTCCGAATAAGGAAAGTAACCTATCGCGACGCTCAAAATTTAACATGAAAGACTCGGGTGAATTCCGACGGGCTAAAGTTATGACTCGGATGTGCGATTGAGGCCCATAATATATCATGGCGATTAAAAGTTGAAATGGAATGCCCATGCATATTCGGACAGCCATAACGTTTGATTCGGATGCCTGATCTAAGCTCGTAATTTGTTGAGACGCACTTAGGATAGAAATGAAGCCCATCACAAATACAAACGACCATAACTTTTCCATCGGATCTCCAAATAAGGCAAGTAACCTATCGCGGCGCCCAAAATTTAAAATGGAAAAATCGGGTGAATTCCGACTGGAAAAAGTTTTGACTCGGATTTCCGATTGAGGCCCGTAATATATCATGGCGATTAAAAGTTGTATTGGAATGCCCATGCATATTCGGACGGCCATAATGTTTGACTCGGATGCCTGATCTAAGCTCATAATTTGTTGAGACGCACTTAGGATAAAAATGAAGCTCATCGCAAATACAAACGGCCATAACTTTTCCATCGGATCTCCTAATAAGGCAAGTAGCCTATCGCGACGCCCAATATTTAACATGGAAAAATCGGGTGAATTCCGACTGGAAAAGGTTTTGGCTCGGATGTCCGATTGAGGCCCCTATTATATCATGGCGATTAAAAGTAAAATTGAATGCCCATGCATATTCGGACGGCCATAACGTTTGACTCGGATGCCCGATCTAAGCTCATAATTTGTTGAGACGCTCTTAAGAAAAAATTGAAGCCCATCGCAAATACAAACGACGATAATTTATCCACCGGATCTTCGAATAACGCATGTAACCTATCGCGACGCTCAAAATTTATCCTGAAAGACTCGGGTGAATTCCGATGGCCAAAACTTTTGACTCGGATGTCCGATTAAGGCCCATAATATATGATCGCCCTCGAAAGTAGAAATTGAATGAGCCTGCAAATTCGGACAGCCATAACGTTTGACTCTGATTCCCGAATGAAGCTCATAATATATCGAGATGCTTCTAGGATAAAAAGAAGCCCATCGCAAATACAAACGACCATAACTTTTCATCCAGATCTCTGAATATTGCTTGTAACCAATCGAAAAGCTCAAAATTTTACATGGAAGACTCGGGCGAATTCACATAGGCAATAGTTTTGACTCGGATGTCCGATTGAGGCCCATAATATATCATGACGATTAAAAGTTGAAATGGAATGCTCATGCATATTCGAACGGCCATAACGTTTGACTCGGATGCCCGATCTAAGCTCATAATTTGTTGAGACGCTCTTAGGAAAAAAATGAAGCCCATCGCAAATACAAACGACCATAACTTTTCAACCGGATCTCCAAATAAGGCAAGTAACCTATCGCGACGCTCAAAATTTATCATGGAAGACTTGGATGAATTCCGACGGGCAAAACTTTTGACTCGGATGTTCGATTGAGGCCCATAATGTATCATCACCCTCGAAAGTATAAATGGAATGACCACGCAAATTCGGACAGCCATAACGTTTGACTCGGATTCCCGATTGAAGCTCATAATATATCGACATGCTCTTAGGATAAAAATGAAGCCCCTCGCAAATACAAACGACCATAAATTTTCCACCGGATCTCCGAATAAGGCAAGTAACCTATCACGATGGTCAAAATTTAACATGGAAGACTCGAGTGAATTCCGACGGGCAAAAGTGTTGATTGGGATGTCTGATTGAGGACCGTAATATATCATGGCGATTAAAAGTTCAAATGGAATGCCCACGAAAATTCGGACGACCATAACGATTGACTCAGATGCCCGATCTAAGCTCATAATTTGTTGAGACGCTCTATCGATAAAAATGAAGCCCCTCGCAAATACAAACGACCATAACTTTTCCACCAGATCTCCGAATAAGGCAAATAGCCTATTGCGACGCTGAAAATTTAACATGGAAGTCCTGGGAAAATTCTGACGTGCAAAATTTTTGAGACGCTCTTTGGATAAAAATGAAGCCGATCGCAAATACAAACGACCATAACTTTTCCGTTGGATCTCCGAATAAGGCCAGTAACCTATCGCGATGCTCATAAATTAACATGGAAGACCCACATAAATTCTTACGTGCAAAAGTTTTGACTCGGATGTCTGATTGAGGCCCATCATATATCATGGCGATTAAAAGTTGAAATGGATTGCCCAGACAAATTCGGACGGCCATACCATGTGAATCGGATGCCCGATCGAAGTTTATAATATATTGAGACGCTCTTTGGATAAAAATGAAGCCCATCGCAAATACAAACGACCATAACTTTTCCACCGGATCTCCGAATAAGGCAAGTAACCTATCGCGACTATCAAAATTTAACATGGAAGACTCGGGTGAATTCCGATGGGCAAAAGTGTTGACTAGGATGTCTGATTGAGGACTGTAATATATCATGGCACTTGAAACTAGAAATGGAATGCCCACGAAAATTGGGACGACCATAACGTTTGACTCGGATGCCCGATCTAAGCTCATAATTTGTTGAGACGCTCTATCGATAAAAATGAAGCCCCTCGCAAATACAAACGACCATAACTTTTCCACCAGATCTCCGAATAAGGCAAATAGCCTATTGCGACGCTGAAAATTTAACATGGAAGTCCTGGGAAAATTCTGACGTGCAAAATTTTTGACTCGGATGTCCGATTGAGGCCCATAATATATCATGGCACTTGAAAGTAGAATTGGAATGGCCACAAAAATTCGGACGACCATAACGTTTGACTCAGATGCCCGATCTAAGCTCATAATTTTTTGAGACGCTCTTTGGATAAAAATGAAGCCCTTCGAAAATACAAACGACCATAACTTTTCCACCGGATCTCTGAATAAGGCAAGTAACCTATCGCGACGGTCAAAATTTAACATGGAAGACTCGGGTGAATTCCGACGGGCAAAAGTGTTGACTAGGATGTCTGATTGAGGACTGTAATATATCGTGGCACTTGAAAGTAGAAATGGAATGCCAACGAAAATTCGGACGACCATAACGTTTGACTCGGATGCCCGATCTAAGCTCATAATTTGTTGAGACGCTCTATCGATAAAAATGAATCCCCTCGCAAATACAAACGACCATAACTTTTCCACTAGATCTCCGACTAAGGCAAATAGCCTATTGCGACGCTGAAAATTTAACATGGAAGTCCTGGGCAAATTCTGACGTGCAAAAGTTTTGACTCGGATGTCCGATTGAGGCCCATAATATATCATGGCACTTGAAAGTAGAATTGGAATGCCCACAAAAATTCGGACGACCATAACGTTTGACTCAGATCCCCGATCTAAGCTCGTAATTTGTTGAGACGCTCTTAGGATAAAAATGTAACCCATCGCAAATACAAACGAACATAACTTTTCCATCGGATGTCCGAATAAGACAAGTAACCTATCGCGACGCTCAAAATTTAACATGGAAGACCCGGGCAAATTCCGACGTGCAAAAGTTTTGACTCGGATGTCCGATTGAGGCCCATAATATATCATGGCACTTGAAAGTAGAAATGGAATGCCCACGAAAATTCGGACGACCATAACGTTTGACTCAGATGGCCAATCTAAGCTCATAATTTGTTGAGACGCTCTTTGGATAAAAATGAAGCCATCACAAATACAAACGACCATAACTTTTCCACCGCATCTCCGAATAAGGCAAGTAACCTATCGCGACGCTCAAAATTTAACATGGAAGACTCGGGTGAATTCCGACGGGCAAAAGTGTTGACTGGGATGTCTGATTGCGGACCGTAATATATCATGGCGATTAAAAGTTCAAATGGAATGCCCACAAAAATTTGGACGACCATAACGATTGACTCGGATTCCCGATTGAAGCTCATAATGTATCGAGATGCTGTTAGGATAAAAATGAAGCCCATCGCAAATACAAAGGGCCATAACTTTTCCTCCGGATCTCCGAATAAGGAAAGTAACCTATAATGTATCATGGCGATTAAAAGTTGAAATGGATTGCCCTGACAAATTCGGACGGCCATACCATGTGAATCGGAAGCCCGATCAAAGTTTATAATATATTGAGACGATCTAAGGATAAAAATGAAACCCATCGCAAATAAAAACGATCATAATTTTCCACCGGATCTCCGAATGAGGCAAGTAACCTATCGCGATGGTCAAAATTTAACATGGAGGACTCGGGTGAATTTCGACGGGCAAAAGTGTTGACTCGGGTGTCCGATTCAGGACCGTAATATATCATGGCGATTAAAAGTTGAAATGGAACGACCACACATATTTGGACGGCCATAACGTTTGACTCGGATCCCTGATATAAGCTCATAATTTGTTGAGACGCTCTTACGATAAAAATGTAACCCATCGCAAATACAAACAACCATAACTTTTCCACTGGATCTCCGAATAAGGCCAGTAACCTATCGCGACGCTCATAAATTAACATGGAAGACCCGCATGAATTCTTACGTGCAAAAGTTTTGACTCGGATGTCCGATTGAGGCCCATAATATATCATGGCACTCGAAAGTAGAAATGGAATGCCCACGAAAATTCGGACGACCATAACGTTTGACTCAGATGCCCGATCTAAGCTCATAATTTGTTGAGACGCTCTTTGGATAAAAATGAAGCCCCTCGCAAATACAAACGACCATAACTTTTCCACCAGATCTCTGAATAAGGCAAATAACCTATTGCGACGCTGAAAATTTAACATGGAAGTCCTGGGCAAATTCTGACATGCAAAATTTTTGACTCGGATGTCCGATTGAGGCCCATAATATATCATGGCACTTGAAAGTAGAATTGGAATGCCCACAAAAATTCGGACGACCATAACGTTTGACTCAGATGCCCGATCTAAGCTCATAATTTGTTGAGACGCTCTTTGGATAAAAATGAAGCCCATCGCAAATACAAACGACCATAACTTTTCCACCGGTCAAAATTTAACATGGAAGACTTTGCTGAATTTCGACGGGCAAAAGTGTTGACTAGGATGTCCAATTGAAGACCGTAATATATCATGGCGATTAAAAGTTGAAATGGAACGACCACACATATTCGGACGGCCAAAACGTATGACTCGGATCCCTGATATAAGCTCGTAATTTGTTGAGACGCTCTGAGGATAAAAATGTAACCCATCGCAAATACAAACGAACATAACTTTTCCATCGGATGTCCGAATAAGGCAAGTAACCTATCGCGACGCTCAAAATTTAACATGGAAGACCCGGGCAAATTCCGACGTGCAAAAGTTTTGACTCGGATGTCCGATTGAGGCCCATAATATATCATGGCACTTGAAAGTAGAAATGGAATGCCCACGAAAATTCGGAAAACCATAACGTTTGACTCAGAAGCCCAATCTAAGCTCATAATTTGTTGAGACGCTCATTGGATAAAAATGAAGCCATCACAAATACAAACGACCATAACTTTTCCACCAGATCTCTGAATAAGGCAAATAACCTATTGCGACGCTGAAAATTTAACATGGAAGACTCAGGTGAATTCCTATGGGCAAAAGTGTTGACTGGGATGTCTGATTGAGGACCGTAATATATCATGGCGATTAAAAGTTCAAATGGAATGCCCACGAAAATTCGGACGACCATAACGATTGACTCAGATTCCCGATCTAAGCTCATAATTTTTGAGACGATCTTTGGATAAAAATGAAGCCCATCACAAATACAAACGACCATAACTTTTCCGCCGGATCTCCGAATAAGTCAAGTAACCTATCGCGACGCTCAAAATTTAACATGGAAGACTCGGGTGAATTCCGACGGGCAAAAGTGTTCACAGGGATGTCTGATTGAGGACCGTAATATATCATGGCACATGAAAGTAGAAATGGAATGCACACGAAAATTAGGACGACCATAACGTTTGACTCGGATGCCCGATCTAAGCTCATAATTTGTTGAGACGCTTATCGATAAAAATGAAGCCCCTCGTAAATACAAACGACCATAACTTTTCCACCGGATCTCCGAATAACGCAAATATCCTATCGCGACGCTCAAAATTTAACATGGAAGACCCGGGCAAATTCAGACGTGCAAAATTTTTGACTCGGATGTCCCATTGAGGCTCATAATATATCATGGCACTTGAAAGTAGAATTGGAATGCCCACGAAAATTCGGACAACCATAACGTTTGACTCAGATGCCCAATCTAAGCTCATAATTTGTTGAGACGCTCTTTGGATAAAAATGAAGCCATCACAAATACAAACGACCATAACTTTTACACCGCATCTCCGAATAAGGCAAGTAACCTATCGCGACGCTCAAAATTTAACATGGAAGACTCGGGTGAATTCCGATGGGCAAAAGTGTTGACTGGGATGTCTGATTGAGGACCGTAATATATCATGGCGATTAAAAGTTCAAATGGAATGCCCATGAAAATTCGGACGACCATAACGATTGACTCAGATTCCCGATCTAAGCTCATAATTTTTGAGACGATCTTTGGATAAAAATGAAGCCCATCGCAAATACAAACGACCATAACTTTTCCACCGGATCTCCGAATAAGTCAAGTAACCTATCGCGACGCTCAAAATTTAACATGGAAGACTCGGGTGAATTCCGACGGGCAAAAGTTTTGACTGGGATGTCTGATTGAGGCCCATAATTTATCATGGTAGTCGATAGTAGAAATGGAATGCCCACGAAAATTCGGACGACCATAACATTTTACTCGGATGCCCGATCTAAGCTCATAATTTGTTGAGACGCTCTAAGGATAAAAATGAAACTCATCGCAAATACAAACGACCATAACTATTCCATCGGATCTCCGAATAAGGCCAGTAACCTATCGCGACGCTCATAATTTAACATGGAAGACCCGGGAAAATACCGATGTGCAAAAGTTTTGACTCGGATGTCCGATTGAGGCCCATAATATATCATGGCACTTGAAAGTAGAAATCGAATGCCCACGAAAATTCGGATGACCATAACGTTTGACTCAGATGCCCGATCTAAGCTTATAATTGGTTGAGATGCTCTTAGGATAAAAATGAAGCCCATCGCAAATACAAAAGACCATAACTTTTTCACCGGACCTCTGAATAAGGAAAGTAACCTATCGCGACGGTCAAAATTTAACATTGAAGACTCGGGTGAATTCCGACGGGCAAAAGTGTTGACTGGGACGTCTAATTGAGGATCATAATATATCATGGCGATTAAAAGTTCAAATGGAATGCCAACGAAAATTCGGACAACCATAACGATTGACTCAGATGGCCGATCTAAGCTCATAATTTGTTGAGACGCTCTTTGGATAAAAATGAAGCCCATCGCAAATACAAACAACCATAACTTTTCCACCGGATCTCCGAATAAGTCAAGTAACCTATCGCGACGCTCAAAATTTAACATGGAAGACTCGGGTGAATTCCGACGGGCAAAAGTTTTGACTGGGATGTCTGATTGAGGCCCATAATTAATCATGGCAGTCGATAGTAGAAATGGAATGCCCACGAAAATTCGGACGGCCTTAACGTTTTACTCGGATGCCCGATCTAAGCTCATAATTTGTTGAGACTCTCTAAGGATAAAAATGAAACCCATCGCAAATACAAACGACCATAACTATTCCATCGGATCTCCGAATAAGGCCAGTAACCTATCGCGACGCTCATAATTTAACATGGAAGACCCGCATGAATTCTTACGTGCAAAATTTTTGACTCGGATGTCTGATTGAGGCCCATAATATATCATGGCGATTAAAAGTTGAAATGGAATGCCCAGACAAATTTGGACGGCCATAACATTTGAATCGGATGCCCGATCGAAGCTCATAATATATTGAGACGATCTAAAGATAAAAATGAAACCCATCGCTAATACCATTAAAGTAGGCTTTCCACCGTGATCTCCGAATAAGTCAAGTAACCTATCGCGACGCTCAAAATTTAACATGGAAGACTCAGGGTGAATTCCGACGGGCAAAAGTTTTGACTGGGATGTCTGATTGAGGCCCATAATTAATCATGGCAGTCGATAGTAGAAATGGAATGCCCACGAAAATTCGGACGGCCTTAACGTTTTACTCGGATGCCCGATCTAAGCTCATAATTTGTTGAGACTCTCTAAGGATAAAAATGAAACCCATCGCAAATACAAACGACCATAACTATTCCATCGGATCTCCGAATAAGGCCAGTAACCTATCGCGACGCTCATAATTTAACATGGAAGACCCGCATGAATTCTTACGTGCAAAATTTTTGACTCGGATGTCTGATTGAGGCCCATAATATATCATGGCGATTAAAAGTTGAAATGGAATGCCCAGACAAATTTGGACGGCCATAACATTTGAATCGGATGCCCGATCGAAGCTCATAATATATTGAGACGATCCAAAGATAAAAATGAAACCCATCGCTAATACAAATGACCATAATTTTCCACCGGATCTCCGAAAAAGGCAAGAAACCTATCGCGACGGTCAAAATTTAACATGGAAGACTCGAGTGAATTTCGACGGGCAAAAGTGTTGACTCGGATGTCCGATTGAGGATCGGAATATATCATGGCGATTAAAAGTTGAAATGGAACGACCACACATATTCGGACGGCCATAACGTTTGACTCGGATCCTTGATATAAGCTCATAAGTTGTTGAGACGCTCTTAGGATAAAAATGTAACCCATCGCAAATACAAACGACCATAACTATTCCACGGGATCTCCGAATAAGGCCAGTAACCTATCGCGACGCGCATAATTTATCTTGGAAGACCCGCATGAATTCTTACGTGCAAAAGTTTTGACTCTGATGTCCGATTGAGGCCCGTAATATATCATGGCACTCGATAGTAGAAATGGAATGACCACGAAAATTCGGACGACCATAACGTTTTACTCGGATGCCCGATCTAAGCTCATAATTTGTTGAGACGCTCAAAGGATAAAAATGAAACCCATCGCATATACAAATGCCCATAAAATTTCCATGCGATCTCCGAATAAGGCCAGTAACCTATCGCGACGCTCATAATTTAACATGGAAGACCCGCATGAATTCTTACGTCCAGAAGTTTTGACTCGGATGTCTGATTGAGGCCCATAATATATCATGGCAATTAAAAGTTGAAATGGAATGCCCAGACAAATTCGGACGGCCATAACATTTGAATCGGATGCCCGATCGAAGCTCATAATATATTGAGACGACCTAAGGATAAATATGAAACCCATCGCAAATACAAACAACCATAATTTTCCACCGGATCTCCGAATAAGCCAAGTAACCTATCGCGACGGTCAAAATTTAACATGGAAGACTCGGCTGAATTCCGACGGGCAAAAGTGTTGACTGGGATGTTTGATTGAGGACCGTAATATATCATGGCGATTAAAAGTTCAAATGGAATGCCCACGAAAATTCGGACGACCATAACGATTGACTCAGATGCTCGATCAAAGCTCATAATTTCTTGAGACGCTCTTTGGATAAAAATGAAGCCCATCGCAAATACAAACGACTATAACTTTTCCACCGGATCTCCGAATAAGGCAAGTAACCTATCGCGAAGGTCAAAATTTAACATGGAAGACTCGGGTGAATTCCGACGGGCAAAAGTGTTGACTGGGATGTCTGATTGAGCACCGTAATATTTCATGGCGATTAAAAGTTCAAATGGAATGCCCACGAATATTCGGACGACCATAACGATTGACTCCGATGCCCGATCTAAGCTCATAATTTGTTGATACGCTCTTTGGATAAAAGTGAAGCCCATCGCAAATACAAACGACCATAACTTTTCCACAGGATCTCCGAATAAGTCAAGTAAACTATCGCGGCGGTTAAAATTTAAGATGGAAGACTCAGGTGAATTTCGACTGGCAAAAGTGTTGACTCGGATGTCCGATTGAGGCCCATAATATATCATGGCACTCGAAAGTAGAAATGGAATGCCCACGAAAATTCGGACGACCATAATGTTTGACTCAGATTCCCGATCTAAGCTTATAATTTGTTGAGATGCTCTATGGATAAAAATGAAGCCCCTCGCAAAGACAAACGACCATAACGTTTCCACCGGATCTCCGAATAAAGCAAGTAACCTATCGCGACGCTCAAAATTTAACATGGAAGACCCGGGCAAATTCCGACGTGCAAACGTTTTGACTCGGATGTCCGATTGAGGCCCATATTATATCATGGCACTTGAAAGTAGAAATGGAATCCCCACGAAAATTCGGACGACCGTAACGTTTTACTCGGATGCCCGATCTAAGCTCATAATTTGTTGAGACGCTCTAAGGATAAAAATGAAACCCATCGCATATAGAATCGACCATAACTTTTCCACCGGATCTCCGAATAAAGCGAGCAACCTATCGCGACGCTCATAATTTAATATGGAATACTCGGGTGAATTCCGACGGGCAAAAGTGTTGACTCGGATGTCTGATTGAGGCCCATAATATATCATGGCGATTAAAAGTTCAAATGGAATGCCCAGACAAATTCGGACGGCCATAACATTTGAATCAGATGCCCAATCGAAGCTCATAATATATTGAGACGATCTAAGGATAAAAATGAAACCCATCGCTAATACAAATGACCATAATTTTCCACCGGATCACCGAATAAGGCAAGTAACCTATCGTGACGGTCAAAATTTAACATGGAAGACTTGGGTGAATTTCGACGGGCAAAAGTGTTGACTCGGATGTCCGATTGAGGACCGTAATATATCATGGCGATTAAAAGTTCAAATGGAACGACCAGACATAATCGGATGGCCATAACGTTTGACTCGGATCCCTGATATAAGCTCATAATTTGTTGAGACGCCCTTAGGATAAAAATGTAACCCATCGCAAATACAAATGACCATAACTTTTCCACCGGATCTCCGAATAAGGCCAGTAACCTATCGCGACGCTCATAATTTTACATGGAAGACCCGCATGAAATCTTACGTGCAAAAGTTTTGACTCTGATGTCCGATTGAGGCCTATAATATATCATGGCACTCGATAATAGAAATGGAATGCCCACGAAAATTCGGACGACCATAATGTTTGACTCAGATTCCCGATCTAAGCTCATAATTTGTTGAGACGCTCTATGGAAAAAAATGAAGCCCCTCGCAAATACAAACGACCATAACTTTTCCACCGGATCTCCGAATAAGGCAAGTAACCTTTCGCGACGCTCAAAATTTAACATGGAAGACCCGGGCAAATTCCGACAAGCAAAAGTTTTGACTCGGTTGTCCGATTGAGGCCCATAATATATCATGGCACTTGAAAGTAGAAATGGAATGCCCACGAAAATTCGGACGACCATAACGTTTTACTCGGATGCCCGATCTAAGCTCATAATTTGTTGAGACGCTCTAAGGATAAAAATGAAACCCATTGCATATACAAACGACCATAACTTTTCCATCGGATCTCCGAATAAGGCCAGTAACCTATCGCGACGCTAATAATTTAACATGCAAGACCCGCATGAATTCTTACGTGCAAAAGTTTTGACTCGGATGTCCGATTGAGGCCCATAATATATCATGGCGATTGAAAGTTGAAATGGAATGCCCAGACAAATTCGGATGGCCATAACATTTGAATCGGATGCCCGATCGAAGCTCATAATATATTTGTTAGACCTTGTGGCCTCAATAATCTTAAGAGGGATAGGCTTAGAATGCAGAAGAAGCAACAATAATCAATTTAATAATGTTCTATAAACATGCAAGGCAAAATTGATTGCAATAACATAAATGAGATAAGGGAAGAGAGAATGCAAACACAGTTTTATACTGGTTCGGCCACAACCCGTGCCTACGTCCAGTACTCAAGCAACCCACTTGAGATTTCCACTATCTTTGTAAAATCCATTACAAAGTCTGAACCACACAGGGACAACCCATCCCTTGTGTTCAGGAATCCTTTACAACAAGAGACTCACAGTCTCTTAACCAATCTCATTGAATAAGAAGAATGGAAGAAGAATTCTCTCTTCAAGAGAAGAATATTACAATAAAGATCATGTAGGAATCCTTATAGATTTTGCAAGTGTTTGGCCAAGGATTTCTTTTGAGAGAGCATTTGACAATGAAGTTCTTTTGGAATCTCTCTCATTGTCTTTTGAGAGGATAAGACATTTTTGCCAAGCAAAAATCTCTATCTAAAATTCGTGCCCAAGTCACCTATTTATAGGCCTTTGATGACCATTCACAAATCTAATGAAAAGATGTGACTGTTGGCAGATTTTCTGAAAACTTTCCACTGGTAATCGATTATAATGTTTGTGTAATCGATTACACAGTTATAATTTGAAGGGTTATGACTTTTGAATTTGAATTTCCAAAGTTTCGTTGCTGGTAATCGATTACAGACATACGGTAATCGATTACATGTTGAAAATTCAAATTCAGAACCTTTTTCAACAGCTATTTCTCAACCCTGTCTTCTGGTAATCGATTACACTTCCTGGTAATCGATTACCAGAGCCTTGCATGTCTTGAAAGCACTTTGTTTTAAGGCAAGGCTTGGTCTTTAGTGAATCTTGAAACAAGGCTTTGTTTGTTGAAGCAATCTTGAATTATTCTTGAAGCAAATGCTTATCATTTGAAGCAGCCTTGTTAGATTCTTCTTTGACATCATCAAAATCATGTATACATACATTCACAATATTGAGCCAATCTAAGGATAAAAATTAAACCCATCGTGATGTAAGCTCCATTGGAGCTTGTAGGCCTAGGATCTTCTTCATCAATGGATTCCTTTGCTCCTTGGAAGATGAATGGCAGCGGAATGGAGAAGGAAGAGAGAGAGGAGACGCCACTTCAAGGAGAAGATGAGTCTAGAAGAAGCTCACCACTTAGGCGCCAAATTTGATCGAGGCCGTACCCGAATCAAATAAACATGAAAATGCAGTAACTAGGAAGTGATCCTAGGTCGTTTCCCAACGAGCAGTGACAAACCAAATGTTCATAATATACTTGCAGTAACAGTAACAGTAACGATTGGGGGGGGGTTTGTTTGTTTTGTGATTAAGGAGCAGAACAAGTAAACTGGAATACGAAACTACTAATATTAAAAACGGGTTGTTTCCTCTGATTCAGAAGCCATTCTCTTTTCCTGGGTTATGGAGAATTCGTCCCTAACAGTCAACCACTTAATCCAACCCTACTTCAATTTACTAAGCGAAAATCAACTTAGGGTTTTCAATACGTGATTAGGCACCACATACACCAGTTAGCCCTTCGTCCATTAAGCATGAACGCAAGTTAGGCTCAGAGGCAATTAATCGAACACGAAGCGTGCACTGATTAATATTCACGAATTTGGGATACTGGTGAAGGGAGAACTGCCAGGAAACCACATTACAAGCGAAACCTCAAAAAGAGTTGGGCTTCATCCTCAAAAGGAAACAACACCAGAAAATCTAGCCTTCCATGGATTCAAATAGAAAACGCAATTTAAACATGAAGCAGAAACGTAAATGAACGGAAACGTAAATGAACAGAAACGTAAACGAACAGAAATGTAAAATGGAACAGAAACGTAAATGAGAGTAGAAGAAGAAGCAAGAACGAAATTGTAATTAGAAGCAGAAAACGTAAAATTGCATTACGAACTCAGAAGCCTCAAAACAGAAAAATGAAAACCCTAAAACAAAGCTCTGAATAATGAATAGCATAACAGAATGCCTTACACGAATCCCAAGGCTGCTATTTAAAAAGAGTCACTCAAAGTCACTGGGCCCTATTACAATACTCTGGCCCCAAAACGAAATAAACTATGAACAACATAAAATAAAATTGCGAAATTTCCTAATTAGAAATTAACTAAGGTAAGCGCTGCTTTATTTGCCCTCTTCAAGTCCATAACCACAATCCGGATTAAGCCCAATGTTTCATTAATTCCTGAAATTAGATTAAAAACATCAAATTAGCTAAATGAGCCCAAATAATAAAACTGCCTGATTAATTGACAATTAAGACCAATCAGTAATTAAAATGGTGCAAAAAGGGTTTAGAAAATAGAAGAAAATGATGGCACATCACCTCCCCCTCTAAAATTTAATTGGATTGGGCTTCTACCAATTCAATTAAATTTATTTCCAACCACACACATCAAATATCCACTTAGTGCATGTGAAATTACAAAACTACCCCTAATACAAAAACCAGTCTAGGAGCCCTAAAATACAACGGCTGAAAAATCCTATATTTCTAGGGTACCCTACCTACATTTTGGAGCCCTAAATACAAGGCCCAAAAATAATGAAACCTTAATCTAATATTTACAAAGATAAGTGGGCTCGTACTAAGCCCATGGGCCCGAAATCTACCCTAAGGCTCATAAGAACCCTAGGGCCTTCTCTTGCATCTCTGGCCTAATCTACTTGGAGTTTTCTATCCAATGCCCTTGCGGGGTAGGATTTCATCACATCGCAAATACAAAGGACCATAATTTTCCACCGGATCTTCGAATAAGGCCAATAACCTATCGCGACGGTCAAAATTTAACATGGAAGACTCGGGTGAATTTCGACGGGCAAAAGTGTTGACTTGGATGTCCGATTGAGGACCGTAATATATCATGGCAGTCGATAGTAAAAATGGAATTCCCACGAAAATTTGACGACCATAACGTTTTACTTGGATGCCCGATCTAAGCTCATAATTTGTTGAGACGCTCTTAGGATAAAAATGAAACCGATCGCATATACAAACGACCATAACTTTTCCATCGGATCTCCGAATAAGGCCAGTAACCTATCGCGACGCTCATAATTTAACATGGAAGACCCGCATGAATTCTTACGTGCAAAAGTTTTGACTCGGATGTCTAATTGAGGCCCATAATATATCATGGCGATTAAAAGTTGAAATGGAATGCCCAGACAAATTCGGAAGGCCATAACATTTGAATCGGATGTCCGATCGAATCTCATAATATATTGAGACGATCTAAGGATAAAAATGAAACCCATCGCAAATACAAACGACCATAATTTTCCACCGGATCTCCGAATAAGGCAAGTAACCTATCGCGACGATCAAAATTTAACATGGAAGACTCGGGTGAATTTCGACAGGCAAAAGTGTTGACTCGGATGTCCGATTGAGAACCGTAATATATGATGGTGATTAAAAGTTCAAATGGAACGACCACACATATTCGGACAGCCATAACGTTTGACTCGGATCCCTGATATAAGCTCCTAATTTGTTGAGACGCTCTTAGGATAAAAATGTAACCCATTGCAAATACAAACGACCATAACTTTTCCACCGGATCTCCGAATAAGGCCAGTAACCTATCGCGATGCTCATAATTTCACATGGAAGACCCGCATGAATTCTTACGTGCAAAAGTTTTGACTCGAATGTCCGATTGAGGCCCATAATATATCATGGCACTCGAAAGTAGAAATGGAATGCCCACGAAAATTCGGACGACCGTAACGTTTGACTCAGATGCCCGATCTAAGCTCATAATTTGTTGAGACGCTCTAAGGATAAAAATGAAACCCATCGCATATACAAACGACCATAACTTTTCCATCGGATCTCCGAATAAGGCCAGTAACCCATCGCGACGCTCATAATTTAACATGGAAGACCCGCATGAATTCCTACGTGCAAAAGTTGACTCGGATGTCTGATTGAGGCCCATAATATATCATGGCGATTAAAAGTTGAAATGGAATGCCCAGACAAATTTGGACGGCCATTACAATTGAATCGGATGCCCGATCGAAGCTCATAATATATTGAGACGATCTAAGGATAAAAATGAAACCCATCGCAAATACAAACGACCATAATTTTCCACCGGATCTCCGAATAAGGCAAGTAACCTATCGCGATGGTCAAAATTTAACATGGAAGACTCGTGTGAATTTCGACGAGCAAAAGTGTTGACTCGGATGTCCGATTGAGAACCGTAATATATCATGGAACTTGAAAGTAGAAATGGAATGCCCACGAAAATTCGGACGACCATAACGTTTTACTCAATGCCCGATCTAAGCTCATAATTTGTTGAGACGCTCTAAGGATAAAAATGAAACCCATCGCATATACAAATGACCATAACTTTTCCATGGGATCTCTGAATAAGGCCAGTAACCTATCGCGACGCTCATAATTTAACATGGAAGACCCGCATGAATTCTTACGTCCAGAAGTTTTGACTCAGATGTCTGATTGAGGCCCATAATATATCATGGCGATTAAAAGTTGAAATGGAATGCCCAGACAAATTTGGACGGCCATAACATTTGAATCGGATGCCCGATCGAAGCTCATAATATATTGAGCCGATCTAAGGATAAAAATGAAACCCATCGCAAATACAAACGACCATAACTTTTCCACCGGATTTCCGAATAAGGCAAGTAACCTATCGCGACGGTCAAAATTTAACATGGAAGACTCGTGTGAATTTCGACGGGCAAAAGTGTTGACTCGGATGTCCGATTGAGAACCGTAATATATCATGGCGATTAAAATTTGAAATGGAACGAACACACATATTCGAACAGTTATAACATTTGACTAGGATCCCTGATATAAGCTCATAATTTGTTGAGACGCTCTTAGGATAAAAATGAAACCCATCGCATATACAAACGACCATAACGTTTCCATCGGATCTCCGAATAAGGCCAGTAACCTATCGCGACGCTCATAATTTAACATGGTAGACCCGCATGAATTCTTACGTGCAAAAGTTTTGACTCTGATGTCCGATTGAGGCCCATAATATATCATGGCACTCGATAGTAGAAATGGAATGCCCACGAAAATTCGGATGACCATAACGTTTGACTCAGATGCCCGATCTAAGCTCATAATTTGTTGAGAAGCTCTATGGAAATAAATCAAGCCCCTCGCAAATACAAACGACCATAACTTTTCCACCGGATCTCCGAATAAGGCAAGTAACCTATCGCGACGCTCAAAATTTATCATGGAAGACCCGGGCTAATTCCGACGTGCAAAAGTTTTGACTCGGATGTCCGATTGAGACCCATAATATATCATGGCACTTGAAAGTAGAAATGGAATGCCCACGAAAATTCAGACGACCATAACTTTATACTCGGATGCCCGATCTGAGCTCATAATTTGTTGAGACGCTCTAAGGATAAAAATGAAACCCATCGCATATACAAACGACCATAACTTGTCCATCGGATCTTCGAATAAGGCCAGTAACCTATTGCGACGCTCATAATTTAACATGCAAGACCCGCATGAATTCTTACGTGCAAAAGTTTTGACTCGGATGTCTGATTGAGGCCCATAATATATCATAGCGATTAAAAGTTGAAATGGAATGCCCAGACAAATTTGAAAGGCCATAACATTTGAATCGGATGCCCGATCGAAGCTCATAATATATTGAGCCGATCTAAGGATAAAAATGAAACCCATCGCAAATACAAACGACCATAATTTTCCACCGGATCTCCGAATAAGGCAAGTAAGCTATCGCGACGGACAAAATTTAACATGGAAGACTCGAGTGAATTTCGACGGGCAAAAGTGTTGACTCGAATATCCGATTGAGACCGTAATATATCATGACGATTAAAAGTTGAAATGGAACGACCACACCTATTCGGACGGCCATAACGTTTGACTCGGATCCCTGATATAAGCTCATAATTTGTTGAGACACTCTATGGATAAAAATGAAGCCCCTCGCAAATACAAACGACCATAACTTTTCCACCGGATCTCTGATTAGGCAAGTAACCTATCGCGACGCTCAAATTTTAACATGGAAGAACCGGGCAAATTCCGAAGTGCAAAAGTTTTGACTCCGATGTCTGATTGAGGCCTATAATATATCATGGCACTATGAAACTTGAAATGGAATGCC